>NW_027072144.1:3000000-3212146 GCF_023522795.1 Fusarium solani | reverse complement strand
TGTTAAGGGGGATACGTCCCCGCTTTTAGCACATCGGGTAGTGTCTTTACTTTCTCATCATTGAGACTAGGGCTGTGACGCTGGACCCGGAACCAGTTTCGGAAGAAACAGATGGCCAGTGAGCATATAATTTCGATGCATGTGATATACCCATTGTTAGCAGCATCACACGAAATGCTGCTGACGTCACAAGATGAGGTCCTTCCTTCACTTTGGCGCCCCTGAGCGTGAATGCACATCAAATGGGGCCGCTTGCCTGATTCTTCGGGGTTCCCCGAGAGCGCCAAGGTGTGAGGATAGTTGATACGGCTCGGATGGTCAGAACAATCCACTTTCCGGGGCCGGGAATGCCCAAAAGAAAGCCAAAGTTGTGTCACAAACCGTTAGACGTGTCGCGTGTACTTGGTCTCATGTAAACGCCTCGCTGGGCGAGAATGGGTTGAAAACAAGTTCATTGGTGAGGGACTTAGCAGCGAGGGTCGAAAGGGACAGAGAGCGCACAGATTACTGAGGCTAAGCAACTAAACTTGCTTGGGCATAACCGCTTCTCTCCATCCTCTACCGTTCCGGAATCAGGTATACCTTCACGACGGGCGTACCATCTTTTAGAGGACAGCATACTACCTGTTCTCATATTGAAATGTGTTGGGAGCTTGCTCAGTATCACTGTGCCCACTCAAAGCTCGGCAGCTCTCTTCCCGCAGCCCCTCTACCACTGGCCCTATGTCGTTCATGGCAAGGAAAATTTTCAATAGGAAGGACTCGTAGTACTCCTTCATTTTAACAGTTCCCTGGAGCTGCGCTGTGCATTCTTGGAGTTGCTGGAGAGAAAACTCGAGCTGTGCGTTAGTATTTTGAAGCTCGATCCCGAGTCGTCTTGACTCAGCTTCCTCTCTCGCCAACTGTTGGCTGAATGAGTGACCGTAGTAGTCGACGCCTTGGAATCTTACATAATCCGTCTCTGCGCCACGACTGGCTGAATTATGAGATTGGTTCGGTGCTGGCCGTGGAATAATCTCAGGCTCATGGGGAGTTCCTCCTGTTCTGCTCGGAACAGCCTCAAAGCTATCGCCGACTTCACAACGTAGCTTTTGAAGCGCAGCGATTCCGATACTGCTCAGGCCTCTCGAAAAGAGAGGTCTGATGGGATCGCTGTGAACTTTCCATGAGTATCCGCTCTTCTCTGTCCGGTAGAGTCGAACTTGGCTTGGTTGTATTTCCAACCCTGTCCTTTCGTCTGGTCTGAATTAGGTACTTAATCGCTCCTGCGTGCAAGCAAAGATCTCACTGATATGGTCTGCAAGTGCCTCCCTGCACTGTTCTCGAGCGACCTTCCTGTTTTCTCGAGTGCCTACGGGTGACCTCGAGTTCGGAGCCTTCTCGGCCATGATTAACTTGGATATTGCCTTAGCAGTAAGTGATACGATAGGTGGTTGACCGAGAACAAGAGAGAGTTAAAATTACTGGTAATATATGTACCGGCAAGGGATCGGCAGATGGGGTTCGAGCGCAAGGTCGGAAGGTTGTGCGCTGCATCGTCCTAGAGTGGCCTTTGGGGGTCTTTTGATCGTGTTCCAAAACTAGCCTTCTGGTTTCCTGATTGCAAAAATCTGGAATTCTGAGCCATGGCCGATTTTTTATGCCAGTTGAAGGCATGCCGCAATGATTAGAGATGTCCTCGAAGCATGCTTGGCTTCGTCGTCAATCTGTCTTCAATTTCTCTAAATAGCTAATTTCGAACATTTATTCATTGACACAGTCGCTACAGACGAATTCAGGTACAATATGTAAGCTTATTACTTAAGAATGCTAGCTGGAAGAGACTTATACGTCCGAATGGATGTACCAACAGAGAGCTGTTTCACAAACCATTAAGTTTATGATACGGAGACACGATGGCACGGTAATCACTAATTCGTACGTAATGCCATTTCTAGAGCCCCTAAACTATTATTGCATGAGCGAGAATGTGCTACTGAGGGATGAGCGTACACTGTGTATCAGCTACCTTGATTGAAAATGAGGATAAGAAACCAAACATATCCAGGCGTCAAGGTTGAATCGGTTCGTAGCTATCATTACCGTTCTAAGAGTTATGTTTCGCGGCTCAAAGTAGCACCTACTGACCGTGGTAGTAAGTGACGTACTACTAAATAGGTTCTGGTTCTCGATCCCATCCTTCTTTGCAGTCTTTCCCTATAATCGAGCAACTCTCAAGGTCGCCGGTACCAAAACCAGTGACCTAAAACTGGGATCCCGGTTCAATTTCGGCTGATGACGGTTTAACTTGGCTCAAAGCCTCTTTCTGATGCGCTTGCGCGTTCGAGAGAATGATGAGGGCGGAGCTGGCCGTATGGGGATCAATGGATTTGTTTCTACGCTGGTATATGCGGCGAAGGCATCGCGGCAGAATACTTCCTTCTGCTTGCTTGGGTATACTTCGACACGGAGTAAGTGAGAGGGAAGACTGCCATCTATGATTTTTTGGCACAGCTTCTGGGTGTCCATCAAGAGGTATCGCAGGGGATCATGGTCGTCATGCAAGCGAGTCTGGAGCTGCGTCAAAGTACACACAGAGAAGGGGTGACCTTTGGGGATAGCACACAACAGAGTATACTCATAAATCTTCTGACTTTCGCACCACTTGCGCAGGCCCATCCATAGCCGGCACTCGTCTTCAATTGCCTTGATTTCCGACTCATGTACTTGCGCGTTTCGTATTTTCTCAATATACCCCTTGTATTCCCTGAGACGTCTGGGGTCTATATCATAGCCTTCAATGGTCTCCGTGGCAACTTGATCGTAGAGGTTGGCCTTGCAGAATCGGTGATGAAAGTCACTGGGTTGTGCTGTCGTCTCGATGACGCTACACAAGGCGTGCATTTCCGTTTTTGATGAAGCTCCTACGGAGCGAGCTACAATTACTGCACTGCTCAGAACCTCCAGGATATTATTGAAATCATTGCTTTGAGTCGGAGGCAGAGTTTCTGACGCTGGGGAGCGGCGTGGTGGACGGCGACGCCGCTGAGACTTTTTCTTGCCTCGCGAAACTGGAGCGCCTGGGGCACTTGTGGCGATGCTAAAGGAAATGTGGTCACTAGCATTCGATGTTGAACTCTCGACAGGCCTATCGATATTTCCATTGATGGCTGAGGCAGCCTGTGGCTCGGCGCTCTGTAGACTATGATCTAGAGGCACTTCGTAGCTCTGCTCCAATCTGTCTCCTAGGGCGGCGAGGAAATATTCGGAGTCGACTTGCTGTTCGCTCCCCAGAAGAGAGGTGACGTGTTTTGCAGCTGCTGCAACTGTGGGCTCGTCAGGGTCTAGCTGCCCGCAAATGAGTTCAACCAGCAATCGGTTACTGAAGTGCGGGAGCTTATCATTGAGAACCTCATCGGCCACGTGAGCAAATCCATTGGCAATGAGACGGATATCCAGAAGCATGATGACGCCGGCGTCTTCAGTATCCCAGGACTGTGACCTAGGCCAAGCCGAAGGGCCCGTTTCTGATCGTGGGTCGCTCATATTGTACTTGTGAATACCATCAGGATATACAGCTGCGAAGGCCCAGCCCAGTTCATCGTGGACAGGAACAATCCAGGTTTTCTCTCGATCAAGCCCTCCAACAACTGAATCGAGTTCGCGGCGTGGTATGACTGTCGTGATGTGGACGCCGATGTTTGACTTTCGCAGTAGCTCGAGATACGCGAGAATATCAGCCATTGAGATATTGCCTGTTTGTGCCAAGCACCTTCTGGACGGTGTAATAATGTCGTCTTCAATGTGAACTAGTTCTCTGACTTTCGTAGCGCAGTCACTCGACGTCTGATCTTGTGCCACAAGATGATCGTACACTGGTTGCTTCTCTCCTAGAGGGTTCCAAGAAGGGTAGTAACGCAGGACACGTTCCACTGCCCTCTGCCATTGAGATAGATCCTGCGATGACAGAGGAGTCGACGGTAATTCACGAAGCGATTGGTCCAGCCCTCTCATATTCGCCCTGGTATGGACTGAGGTGCGAGTGAACGACTTTGACTTATAAGCTTGGTTGCGGAAGCATGCTGCATTGGAAAACGGCGAATACCGGCCCAAGCAAGTGTAACTTCCGAGTTTGAACGGGTCTAAATCCAAGCGGAGGATTGGCCTTGAGCTCAATCATATCTCCTCTTGCCCAAATATGGACTTGCATGAGGCACCGAACATAGTCATAAGGTTTGTTTCATTGCAACCTCAGTGCACGTTCACATCAACCTGGATTTGACACTAGCAGAACGACGAGAACCATGCCGGACCAACTTCTTGATGCTCGGAAGCCTGCACATAACGTAGCGCGAGCTTCAGGGTTACGCATAACCCCGATCCTACGACGTCTTCGACCCATCACCGTCGATATCAACCCAGACAAGCCCGCTGTAATCGAGTCATGGATCTCTAGCATGTCTCCAACGGATGAAGGAAGTATAAACGCCCCGTTGGACGTGCTTTATTCAGCCAAGTCGTGGCCAGTGGGCAATACGACACGTGGAATCGAGAGGCGGCACGGCTGAGAAATTATGGCATCATTATGGTGAGTCACGAGATCATTTTCATAAGGGCCTGGTTTTGGTGCTAAGACTATCGCCTTTTCAGGATGGGATGATCCCCATCGGAGCCTATTCGAGGTTGTCTCGGCCATCTGTATCGCTAGTTGGGCGAGGGTGCTTCCAGAGTGTGACGGTGTTGCCCGCCAGGCAGCCACGTTGCAGCGCTCATCATAAATCAACTCAATCAATCAATCACCCCAATCAAATCAATCAACTTAGTCAATTCCTTGCCTCAATCAAATCAATT
Organism: Fusarium solani; assembly: GCF_023522795.1. Classification (NCBI taxonomy): domain Eukaryota; kingdom Fungi; phylum Ascomycota; class Sordariomycetes; order Hypocreales; family Nectriaceae; genus Fusarium; species Fusarium solani. The sequence goes on along the minus strand of NW_027072144.1, from coordinate 3,207,316 downwards.
TTAGTGATTTGTAAGTTGACATGATTTGATAAAGTTGATATGATATATGCCATGCTGCATCTGAACTGCCCAAAAAGATTAAACCTGGACGTGCCCTCCGCCCAGTCTTACCCTGTACAAGATGGCCACAGATAGGCGATACTTCTTAGCCCTATATGAAGCCGTAGCCTCATTGGTACCTGCTATCGCCGCCTAACGCATACTAACCCTTGGCAGGATGACGCGCTCCCTTTGCACCCTACCGCGACGCGTTAATTTCGCTGTCAACAAGACATGGCACTAGCGATAAGATGTCGGACTTGCTACTACCCTCTACACCGGCGAGCCTTTCGCCGGTGAGTTCGATGCCTTGCCCTACGCCACTTTTTCCCTCTGTGTTCTCGCGACTGTCTCAACCAAGGACCGTGGCTAAGTAGCTTGAGGAGGCTTCGGTCGGGGAGCTGCCCCCTAACCCGACTATTGAGGATTTACCGAAGGTCGTCTGGAAGAACCGCCGCTTCGTTCAAGACGCTTCGCTAGCTCGGAAAGGTGCAAAAGGCAGAAAAAGTTGGATTAGATCGCATGGCATGTTCTTTATTGAATTGAATCACTAGGATTAGCCCATCGGTTATGTGCGGTGCTGCAGCCGATGCGACACGAAGGGTCGGCCAGAATTCTTCTCAGTATAAGCGATATCTTCTGCAGCAGATTATCTTCGCAAATATGGATCCATCCTCTATACCAACATATCCCATATACTGACTTGCATAGAGCCCATCGGATCACCCCAGCGAGTCAATCAAGCCCCAGCGACGATAGCGCGATCGATCTCTAGTCCTTTGCAACCCCCAAACGACCGCGGCTTGACTAGAGCATGATACCAAAGGCAAAGGTCAAAGCTGTATAAGAACTTAGTGTTGGGTTCGTTATTGATAGTGATGTGCCCTTCATAATATTCGAGCATAAGTTTCTGAAGGAGCTCTTCTATTAGTTCGACTATGAATTAGTACTCTAAATTCCTTGGAGTAGTAGTTCTATTACTAGAGAGCTTTAGAAGATCTTCGAGTCTAAGGCGCATATTATTAAAGCGGAGCTGGGCAGCGCCATAACGAAAATACATATTAGCTTTGATCTCTGGATATCACCGAATCGTCTTGCGATAATAGCAGTTTTTGCACAATTTATCGACAAATTCGGGAACTAATAATCTAGGCTGCTCGCTCTATGCCGTTAGCTAGGTATTCACAGTGGTGAGAATCTTGCCGAGACACTGTTAGAAATCGTTCAACTGTGGGATATCAGAGGATAGGTTGGCACTGTTATCTCTGATAACGTGACTGTGAATGATATATGACTCTCTTACTTCTACTGGCAGATTGACCCTTCGATTCGGCCTGCTGATATTAAGGCCCGTCGCATGCGTTGCTATGGCCACGTTCTTAACCTTGTCGCCCGCGCGTTTCTTTTTGGTAAAGACGCCGAATCTTTCGAGCTAGAGTTAGATATCAATGGCATGAGAGGTCTTTAGGAGCAGGATCTTCGCTATTGGCGTTCGAAGGGCCCAATTGGGAAGCTGCACAATATCGTCAAGTTTATCAGATCCTCACCTCAGCGCAGCGAATATTTCAAGCGCATCGCTCACGAGCAGGAGGACGAAGGGTACTATCTTTGCGAGGAATTAACCGCCGAGCTTGAGGGTATCTTGAATAATGAGACGCGGTGGAATTCTACTTATATGATGATAAAGAGGGCTTTGCGGAAGCAGACTGACATCAGGGCCTACATCTTTGCACTCGAAGGCGAGAAAGACGAAGAAAAACGTATCCCTGCTGATGACATCTTATCCAACGAGGATTGGCGCGTGCTTGGTGAGGTCAACGAGATACTTACGCCTCTATATCATCAGACGATGCGAACCCAAGGCTCCGGTAAAGGCGACAGTCATGGGCGCCTGTGGGAAGTTCTGGTAGGAATGGAATACCTGCTCAAGCATTTTGAAGACTGGAAAGGCTTCTATAATGAGTTCACGACCGAAACAATAAGGGCGACGAATCTAAATGATCCCGAACTAATTGGAAGAGCGTCTGCGCCTCTGAGGGGGACTAATATCCGGTCGGCCCGTTCCCGCCGTCGCCCTGCTCGCCTCGATGGGGAAGACGTCTATGTATCCCAACAGCGAAGTCAAGCGCCAACTTTCACGGTAGCTGCCTTGCCGGAGCATTCTTAGGCTGAGTATGCGGCGTTTGATAAGCCACCGGCGTCTAAGATTTCCCAGAAGAGCTCATTACCAGCAGACCACCGAGCATATATTCGGGCATCGATCAACAACGGCTGGAAGAAGCTGGATGAGTACTACAGCAAGCTCGGAGAATCTCCCTTGTTTGCGGCAGCAGTCATCCTTCATCCGAGATTCGGCATCAGCTGGTTGGAGGCTACTTGGGCCACTAAGGAGCAATTGGCCTGGGTTCGCGATGCGAAGGCGGGCATAAAGGACTACTTCGCGCGGTGGTATCAATCGAACCAGCGGACGGACGACTTACAGTCGAAGTCTGCTTCATCATTAACGAACAGGGGTAAAGAGGATGATCACTACACGCAATGGATCAACAGCAGAACGAAAAAGGCATTTGCAACGAGCAGCAGTGTTAGCGAGATGGACAAATACCTCCGTCTTGAGCCACAAGATACGCAAGAGCCAATCCAATGGTGGAGGGACCACAAGCCTTCATTCCCGGTGCTAAGCAGCTTTGCCTTGGATGTCTTTGCCATTCCGGCTATGGCAACCGACTGTGAGAGGCAGTTCAGCCTAGCCAAGCTGACACCAACATCGCAAAGGCTCGCAATGGGCGCAGACACGCTGGAGCGAGTTCATTGTCTGAGGAACTGGGTCCGACACGGCGGGGTAAAGCTGGGCAGTTGGGTCGGTAATTGAGGCTTTGGATCCGGCGTAATACCTTCACATACCCAATACATAGGCCTCCCATACAATTGATTGAGATGAGCCAATCAAATCAAACAAATCAACTTTGGACCGAAGGCCCATCAAACAAATCAACTTTTACCTCAAAGTTGATTTGATTGATTTATGATGAGCGCTGCCACGTTGGGGCTTGGGATGTTTACTTTACGACGTCTTTGGCTCCTGTGCTGCTCCCGGTGCACATTATAGAGGTCTTCCACCCAATCGCCACGAACACAGGAACATGTAGTTCCAGCTGGTAGTGGATAGAAATTGGTCAGCTACTGTCTGCATCGTTGGTGGAGGTGCCCCGAGGTTGGCACTGCTTTGGAAGGTCCTTCTGTACGACAATGGAATTTGCGAACCGCGATCACAAGCCATCATAGAAACTAGCACGAGAAATTCGCCTCGGACTCTGGCGGTTATCTTAAACCGAAGCGCATTACAAATCGAATTTTCACCAAGCATCAACGGAACGAGGAACCCTGGTTTTAATTACGTCACGAGACGATCCCGTGTGCGTCTTGCGTAAAACCACTCGGAACATTCTGTGGCTTCCTACTCACGCGTTTTGAAGTGAAATGGCCAGGCTAGGACGTAGTCTGACGCAAAATTCACCTTCTGAGGCCATCAAGCCATCAGTCTTTTACAATGGACTCCGTTGCTGCTTTGTACTTAAGGAACCAAAAATACTTGGTCCGCTGGGCGTTTTGTTGGAAAATCAGGAGGCTGTCCCAAGTGCTTGGGGTGGAATTACCGACGCAAAGTGAGGCTGCGGGTAGTACCACACCTACTAGCGAGGCACAACCTGTTGAATATGTGGGGTGTCACGTGTGGGTCAAGGATCTTAGGATGAAAAGCAGGTCCTTCAGGGGCAGATACTTAACGAAAAACAACACGAATACACCGAATCAACTATCAGACAGTACGTATATTCGGTCCATTGGTTGAATCAGTGTATTCGTGTTGTGTTCGTGTTCTGGTTCAGTATCTGCCCCTGAAGGACCTGCTTTTCATCTTAAGATCCTTGACCCACACGTGACACCCCACATATTCAACATCAACCAATGGACCGAATGCACGTACTGTCTGACACAACCCCATCGGGCACTCTATAAAGTCCCATGACAAGCTTGAAACGTAGCCACTTATGATGAAACGTGGAGCAATTGATACATAAATTGTTTTATAGGCAACGGTAGTATTTGCTGAACAACCAAGGGGAAGGGTCAAAACTGAAGTAGATGACGTCCTACAAGCATTTTAATCTTTGTTTCCAACGACAGAGAGACGACAGATGCAGCCTTTGGTATTGTACGTTCAAACCCATACCAACCCCCAAATATAGTCAAAGTTTCCTTCGCCTACCTCACTCTCCTGCCGTAGCTAAATTGAGTGCTTCGCTGTTCGGCAACTGACATTTCTGATCTCATGCTTCTGCGGGCCATAAAGAAGGCCTTCTCTTCCTCATCGAGGCTGAAAGTTTCTCGAAGCCATCTAAAAGTATGGTCTTTCATTTTCGATATTCTTCGTTTATAAATCAGATGGCGGCTTGCTTCTATCTCGGTCTCGGATGATGTATCGAAGTAACTCTTCATAGCAGGCTCTGGACCTGGTAGGGTTTCGAGAAGCGGTTGCCCTTCGTGCCAGGCTTCTAGGCTATTGTTATTCGGTCGATCCAGGCCAAGCATGGTAGTCGACCGATTAGGGAAGAGAGGACCGGAGGGGACGGTAAGTGGCGGATAGTGTTCTTGTGATGAGGGCACTAATAAGTGGCCGGAAAGCTCTTGTGCCACCCGGAAATTCACGTCAACGTCACCACGAGATACGATATTTTCTGCCGAACCAGTTGAATGGACAGTCCGTTGATTCGACCTTCTTGTCCAAGAGTCGCCAATTTCTTGGCCAAACTTTTTAGATGCAAACAGTGATCTTCTGAAGCACTTCTTCACTTGGGCCAGGGCCGGCGGGGGTTTCCGCTGCTCCAAGCCTGTGGCTGGAGTGCTGAATCTACCCTTAAAATAGGGCAGACTCTGTTGAATCTTGGCTTCATGTGAGACCGTTTGCTCTGGCGAGATCGGTTCAGGGGCGCCATTTGGTTGACTCTCTCTGAAAGTATCGATGAGTTCGTCGATCTGAATTTTGAGAGACGCATAGATTGAATGGCCGTTTGTTGCTCTATGCGGAGAGATTGGAGACCGGAGCGAGGAGTTATGTTCATGCATCCTGTGATAGTCGGGGGGTTGCATGGTTCGTTGTCGAAAGCCGAGCACATAGAAAGAAGTTGAATGCGGCTACGCTGGGAGTCAGCAACAATCTGCGGGCCGAAAGGTTACAATAAACGATGCTGAAACATCTGAAAAAGAGCAGAGATTTCTTCTACGTCCTAGAAAGAATTAATCCTCATTCGCCTCAGCAATGGGACGACTTCAATGTTGCTCGCCAATCGATTTGAAAATTCAACCCCTACTTCGTCATCGATATGACACTTTCGGAACTGGACGCCGGAAAAAGGCCGTGAGTTATCTAGCCCAATCAGCAAAAACCGATCTTTTTGGACAAGTCAGTCAAAGAGCAACCCTCTGCCTCTGTACTTATACTATGCGCTAGCTGCCGGCTATCGCTATTCCGCAGCCGCTCCTCAAAATCCTGCTTTGCGAACCACGATGTCAAGTCCTCTCAATAATATCGTTGGAAACGATTCTCCGGTTCCAGAAGCATTCTGGGACCAGCTACACCAATGGTTGCAATTTGGCGGTCGATTAAGCTCTGAAAACGATCAACTGAGGCAGCAAATCGCGAACATGCAAGCCCGAAAGGAGCGACTGCTTGCCTACAAGGCTACGTATGACCAGATGGCCGACACCCAGAACCAGTTGATCATATCATTAAGCGCTGGAATATCTGGCAATAAAAGTCAACCTCGGCCATCTTACGGGATGCAAATAGATCCAACACTTTCTGTCGATTCGCTTAAAACTTCAACGCTCGACGGAGTGAGTCTTGTGCCCAAACCGGATAGCCCGCCTTCGGTGCTTCAGCTACTCGAGCCCGAATACCATAGTGGTGGAACGGTTTAGAATCAAGATATGGAAACCTTTCAAGTGTGCAAACTAGATAAGATGCAGGCTGGGACATAGTAAGCAATTGCCAATGACCACCATAGGCTGAGCAGTACGATACTGATACAGAAAAGTTAACTGCGGACTGCAAATAAACTTCAATCTTATTGCATGGGGTGGATTCATGAGATCTCAAAAATAATCCCAGGATTGCGTGGACGATTGAACAATATAGAATATCCTATTCATAGCCCTACGAAGGGGCCGCTATACGCATTATTTTAGTAACAAGGTGCCCATTTTTGATCGCAGCCATGTTGTGATTGGGTGCAGCCCCCCTTTGGAGACGCTATCGAGAGTTGAACAACATTTCCCCCGTCCTTTTGATGGCGAGTGGCGAATAGATTTCCAAGTGACCATAGTCGTGCCACTATTATTGAATAGGTCGATTTAGATCTCTAACTGAGTCTTGTGACATGGTTCATGAAAATGGCTACGGCAGGATCACAGGGGCTCAATGGGGCTCGATTTTATAACGTAAACGCCCCGACAACCTTCTCCTGATATTGCCAGCGCGGAGACTTCTGGTGTTGAATTATGACCCAAGTCGAGTAGCCAAATGAGTGTCCCTGTAAAGTATTGCCTCAGTTGGAGTGAAGAGTTTGACAGTTGCTTTTAGACTCGGAAGGGAAGAATAGAAAAGAACCTTTTGTTCGCCAAAAGCAGAGTAACTGATGAAGAAGCTGGAAGCAGGTGCAGGAACACATCCTTGCATGCAGCAAGTGCTTTTACGAAGGCACAATACGTATTCAAGGTGAGGTTGAATATATGTTAACCGAACCGCATGCCTTTGGCTAGAAATCAGGTAAATTACGTTGTCGTTGGTGGCATGTGTCAATTCATTTTTGATTCTCAAATTAGACATTTGCTTGGGGACGTTCACCTCTTTCTCGGTTTCAGAATTTGAGAACTTTGTCCTTTTCCGGCTCCCCTTACATATGTGGCCGTCATATGCTCTATGCAACGCCAGTTTTGGCCTTGTCTGCAGTTTATATAATAAAGCTCGAGCTCAAATTCTCAAGTGTACAACCGTGGCTCTAGGCTCAAGGATCGGATTCAAAGTTCAACGTCCCAGGTTTATGATGTCTCTCGGCACTGTCTCAGAATGGAGTTGCTTCGAAAATGAGGCCACGTCAGCCAAGCCACTACAGCCACAGTCTTTCCAAAACATATTTCACCAATCTAGCGGCAATCCATGTGCATCTGATAGCAAGACTTCTATCAATGCCTCGTACAAACTTGAGGGAAAACTCGATGAGCAGGAAATTCGTATAGACATCCTCGAGTTGGAACTTGATCAGCACAAGGAGGCAATGAGCGAAAAGATCAGTCAACTAAATGAAAGAGACAGCACCATCAAGACGCAATGCTTCCACATTGTTTCTCTGCATCACAACGTGTGTCAGTTAACCGATGAGATATCGAAGCTGAACAATGTCATTTGCGACCTTCGCAACCAGTTGTGGAGATTTACAAATGAGGATTGGCAGAACCACGCTGGGGTCGGGAAGAAGCGAAAATTGGACCCATGAAGTTTGTCGAGCCCACTGGCATTTTCTGGGTGATCAAGTACCGAATCCGCAATGGCCAGGTAGTGTAGTCCTGTAGGCCGGCAGAAGGAAAACTCTCCTCATGACTATGAATAGCTACTTCAGACGTGATCTGCAGCAATTTACCGGGAGCTTTTGGCAGAGTCTCTCGACAGTAAGGGAAAGGAAGTTAAGAGAGAAATACAAGGAAAATTGTTTGTCTTATTTCTATGTTACTACAGCTTTGATCAGAAAGTGATAGGGATCAAAACACTTACCGACTTGGCCGAATTTATGAAGTCAATATGGTGGTAGGGAACGCTCCAACCGCGATAATGAAGGCCCTGATGAAAAGCGGGCGCATTACTAGCCTCCAAGTTAGCCTTCTAGGAACAATGCTTCATAATGGGGCCTTGCAGATGAATAGACATACGAGGAGTAATAAATACGATGGCTTCACATGGTTTTCAAAGGAAATCAGGAGACAAGTCTGTACGTTAGCGATAATAGTCCTTTGGGTTCACTGTGTGGCATACATGCATGATTTAGTAAAAGAAGCTGACTGTGAAGCAAAGCCTCAAGCTTACACAAGTAGCCCGACTTGAGCTACCTTGTTAAGAGATAGTCACGAATGTCTGTGATGAATTAATCCTCCATAACTAACAATATTAAATTCTACTTTCCACAGCAGGTAGTAATGCTGCTAAGGACATTGAGAGTTCTTTGAATTGCCTAATTTTGCATTTAGTAATGGATGTATATCAATGATCATATTCTAGACCTATGCATTTACATGCAACTTCAACTCATATTATGCTCCCCTTGAGCTGCTAGAGTCCTTTATCTTGCGCGAAGCTTGTTGCTTCCCCAAAACCTCCTTGGAGTAGCCTGTGATATGATCACAGCTTAGACAGTAGAATAGGTTCGTCGATACTTCTGCTGCAGGGAGTTCATCCGTAGACATAGCTTCTATCAAACATCCGCATCTAAAGCAACGAACAGAAACCACAACAGCTTGAGTTTTTTTCATGGTGAGAGTAGCGAAACTGGACACAAATTTTGTGATAATGCTTGCCGTATGGGGGAGAGGAGAAAGGGCGTGCCTGACAGGAAGAGACGAGGGAAAGAACGTGTGGAAGAATACGTATGTATGTAAAAACCAAACTCGAAGGAAATTTGATGATTGTCTCTTACGGTCGTGGTGAATAGATAAAATAGGCATCCCGTCTACAGCCTTATCTTTAGATCAGGGGCCAAAATTGGCCCCCTCCCCCCACTCAGCTGACATTGAAGACACGACCAACAGCTGCCAGCGAAGGTATCCTTCGACATTAGACATGCCCCGAAAGTCTGCTTTCTCTTCCATCCAGAACCAGCGCTTAGAGAAGCCCCTTGAAATGCGTGGCCCAGTTTGGTGCTCGGGTGCTTGGCGTTGTTCAGGACCTGCGGAATGCGCCAATGGTGGCAACGTTTGCCGAAGTGGCTGAGCATCGACGTTCAAGATTGACCATTACGAAAATGTACTTATAGGCCTGAAAGAACCCGTTGGCATTGAAGTCCAATGATTTCTATCGAACGACCTATGATCGGAGCTATGGCCAAGGGTAGCGCTAAGACAGAAGGAGCTCGCAACATTACACCCCTTGATTCTACAAGTTTTGTTGTTCTGATATGGAAATTCTACGACCTATTTGCCCAAATTTCACGGGGTAAATTTCCCTTTCGCCAGCTGGATGTACTCTCACCAACGGAATTTCTTAATCGGACAAAGCTGATGATCCAGTATCTGTCCACAGCTTTGCTCCAAGGTTACAACCTCGACTCTCATTGGCTCAAGGCAGCCAAGGAGACGTATAGTAGTCTGGTTGCGAGCATGAGAGCCGTCACTCTCGAGCATCGAATGCCCAGCTCCCCCATGCATGGAGGCATAATACTCCTTTGGATATGTTGGATTTGGCAGCGCAGTTTTGCCTGGGTTCTTCGTCGCGCTACAATGTAAGTATACTAGCCGTTCCGCCCCGACACATAAGGTAACCAGTACAAGCTCTATCGTTTTGTACTGTTCAGCACGATTCGCACCTGTTCCCTTCAGTTTCTTAGGCAACCAAGCTGGGCTCCTGGGCCTCGCCACATTCGTCATGGGACCGACCATCGTGAGCTGTCTCGTCCTCTTTGAAACTTTGATTCGGACCTTACAGAGGGGAAACAGGCCTATTACCTCAACGTAATATACCAAACCTCCCCTTCGCGGCATGCAACCTTAAACCTATGGGCTACAGACCGACCGACCTGTTCTCAGTAATCTTGTGCATGAGTTGCGTAGAGAATTATTGTAACCCATGGTGATCAATTTTATTTGGCGCCTAGATCTTTTCCAATATCAAGGTGCGTTGTGTATATAGAACAACACTAGAGAGTATTTTCTCTCCTTGTATATATTTTTATATGAATACCGTATAGACTATTCCAGTTTTGTTCTCAAGTCATTCTTCCCGAGTATCGTAATTTGCAGTCAGCTTCGAAGGGAAGTGATCAGTCGAGGCTAACTCAACTAGTCAATCCACTCCGGCACCGCTCGACGGCTTGCCCCCCTCCGTAGACTCGATATGGTATCTGATCACCTGAGACTGTTCACGATCTACCTTTGGAAGTACCTCTCTCCCACTCGAGTGTATCTTATTTAAGATTTATGTATATTTCACTTTCCGTTTGTGTCATCTAGTTTATATAGAATTGAGAGAAGAGAAAAAAACCAAGACATCTAACTACACCTAGATTAGCGCTCAAACTAAGAAATAGAATGCGGTACTTCCTATAGTTGGCTAGGGTTATCGTTGGAGCGCTGTAGCGGGTGCTTACTCGCAAACATATGCAATTCTCACCCGTGTTGGAGCAAAGAGGTAGGGCAAAGCAGTTTCAACTTTTGCACGATTTTATGACCGGAAAGATTCCTCCCGTATCAAGCTCCTTCCTCCAGAAGATAGTTTGACCAACAAGTCCAAGAGACGCTACTCGAAAAGTGTCATATCCCATCCCGGAGTGTGATGCTGCTATGGAGAAGAATCTCGATCGCTCCTTCCAGCTTCATTCCAAACAATCGAAACATTAGGCCTACACGCAAGTCCATCTACGATGTTCACGTAAGAAGCCTAGCACCCTCACTCATAACCTCCCGCGCGACTCACTTCGTGTTCCATTCAGGACAAGGGGCCAGCACCTTCTTGTCGCTCTGCTCCATGATATCTACCTTCGTTCAAACCCTGTTTGACAAAAGAGAAGGACCACCGCCCTTGGGCCCCCTAGCTACGAGTAATCGTTCGCTTTCCTCAACTTGTTCTCCGAACTACCGTATTACTGGGCGCTTAGCAAGTCCACTCCTTCGTCCTACCCTCGGTACCTACTGATGGAACGGCGTTGTGGAACTGCTTGACAAAGCTCATCTGTCCTGCCCGGCTCAGATACGGTACTTTTCAGCTCGGTCTGAAATGGCCTTTGGCGGGTTTAGGTTCTTGCCACGTCCCTGTGAATAAACATCCCGACAGCAGGGAGCGGGGAGGGATGGCTGGTCTAAACCCTGGAGCTGTAGAGGCATAATTGGGCGCCTGTAAGAGGATGATGCAACAAAGTAGAGTCCACCCAACTCCTGCATAAGCTCACGGCGAAGAGTGAGCACTTAAGGGTGTGGCGTACTCCACGCAGGGGACGAGGGAAGCTGGGCTTTCCATCATTGTGCGACCCAAGGGTCGAGTAAAATTTAGATATCCATCCAAAATGTGTTTGTATTTTGCGCGGGGCACGTTTTCAAGTACGGGTTGTTGTCTTGCCCATCACTTTCGAAGGACAGAGAGTCGAGACGGTCGTCGGGCGACGGAGAATTGGAAATGGGCGAGGGCAGAGCGCGAACATCCATTTTCGGAAATCCGAGAGGGTTCAACGACACGAAAGGTCGCGCCGGTGATTTGTGTCCTGGGTGGGGACATTAGATCGGAAGATCATCCTGTGGCAGGATTTACGACAGAGTCGCGAAGGAATGGCCATGACCTACGTGCCCGCCTACATCGGACCTGAGAAGGTGAAGGCCGCTCTGGAGGAGCTAGAAGCCTTAGAAAGTCTCGCTTCTCATCAATGGGCTGATGGGTCATATTTCTTTCTCGACCGATATGGTCGCTTTCGACACACCATGAGGGACGAACGCTCCTGGCAGGTCCGCATATTCTTAGCGACAGTTTCCATCCAGTCTCTCTTTTCGCGAAGTGATCGTCTGATCCCGAGGGAGGATCTGCGATTAACCGCGGCGCGTCACGGTCTCCTTATTGCTATACTTGTCCACTCACTTCTGTGGACTCGAGACGGAGTCGTCGATGCCTTTGGCAAGGGAATTGCGCTGGAGCGCAGGTGGGTCCTGTCTCCCGACGCCATCGTACATCTTATGGATAAGGTCCGTGGCACGAACAGGCGGTACCGCTACGAGCAGGTACGAGACTTTCTCGAGAAGGTGCCTGTAGTGTCTCTAGATAAAGATGTGTGCAACTGGATCTCGATAAAGATCCTAAGAAAGCGTACTTACTATTAGCACTTCAAATGTGGCGGTTGTAGCTTCCTGCTGGGATGCGCTGCATAGACTTGGCGAGGTGCTGTCAGACAGTACGTGTATTCGGTCCGTTGATCCCAAATCAGTGTATTCATGTTGTGTTGTCTTTTATGTCTGGCCCTGAATGATCTACTGTTTCTGTCCGTAATCTCAGGACCCCCGACCCGCACGTGACACCCCAGCATATGCTTTGTGTTCAATAGGTGCCCGCTTGTGCCTGTCGCCTTGCTGCAGAAGAGAGCAAATGCCGTGGGCCTGACATGGTCGAGGTGGAAACGAGCGTGGGTGATGACGGGCCACCACCATATTCAGTCTTGTCTTAATCCCACGTAGGGACGGGTTAGCTTGCCGCATTTGGCAGTCACGATGCCGCCGTGTATCTTTCATCTGACGAGTCACTCTTAATCTCCAAACGCGACTCGCAATTAGTGAGCGCCTCGTCTCGTTATGATTCAACATATTTTGAATTTTACTGTAGTCTAGTATTCTTTTATTTACATCTTGTATGTCAGGTATCTCTCTGTCCCCATGCTGTAATTCCGCGAGGGGGTCTAACCTAGAAGCGCCTTTGGGTCGCCTACGTTCATCGCCACCTTCTTCTCCTTAGGTAGTGGATGACAAATCAACCCAATATCGAGTGCAGACTCGGCGTATAACCTTGAAAGTGTGCGAGGAAGGTGTAGTGCTGGGAGTAGATAGGTACTTTAATCTGTTGGCCGGTAGCATCGAGGTTTTCTCATTAGTAAAGATACTGCCTCCAAACACCCGATCGTCGAATCCTTGAATCGGATTTCAACGAGCGCTTTGAATGACTAGATAGGGCCCTTCAGCGTACTCGAGGACATTGCATATCTCGAGTGACAGTCTACCAATGCCTTGGAAGCATAGACGTATGTACAAAGTACAACATTACGGGCTAAAATTCATGTAACTAAAGCATGACTAGTGTGGAAATTCTGGCATTGTATGACGTTGTAACCTGGCCTTATTGAAAAAGATATAGACAGAGATCAAGCAGAGAGGACCGCTGCTTTATGAAAAAGTTCCTCCAAATCTCGGGGTTTGGGGTGCCATAGCTAACGGACTGTTCCATGTAGGTTACCAGCCAAGTTTTTCCTCTGAATTGCGAATTTTATGGGCATTTTCAACACACTAGGACCGCCAGCGTGGGAAATGAAAGGGTGCTATGAGGTGTAAGTCCAAGACTAAAAAGAAATTTAATAAAAAAAAAAAGCATATACTTACGTTCATCGCCGGCAGCACCTTCGGCGTAAGGAAATCCATCGCAGCTGAGGGTAATTGACCACAACTATGCTCCATAGTTGTTAGAATTTCTTCAAGATACGCCACCAAATAACCCTCGCTGGCCTCCAGAAACATGCCCTCAACACAGGACTCCAAATCCCAATCAATCACTTTGCAGTGTCAGCAAAGTCTTACTGCTAATCAGTGGATGCTGCGGGCTGACCTATCTTTACCACGCCGTTAATATCTACTCGGATGCTGTCGATACCGAACATGACGGACTGCTCTTTGAGACACTGAAAGCCACAAGTGACCTTCTCGAGATCAGAAATTGCTTGTAAGTGCGGGGACTTAGCCCACCTGTTTCATAACACAGGACACTTCCATCGCAGATAACGGAAGTAGATCAAATATGTCAAGGTATAAATATTCTTGGACCACAAAGAATTGATTGCCGGTGTGATAGAAAGAGAAAGGTCGCGCGATATTGTCATGCAAAATGCAGGCAAGCCTATGGATGTCTGACAGTGCTGTTCTCCTCAGTTCTCTTACCGTGACCAATTGGCGAGCCATGATTTGGCGATGTCGACCGACCCACGTCGTTGAATTAGGTTGAATTTGGTAGTAAGGGTGATAATCCGCTTCAGGACGCCTATTCAAATAACATTTGAGAGCAGGAAGAGCCGGAATGGGCTTTACTTCCCGATAGAAAGGACGCTTGCGCTGAAGAACCATGGTCAAGAAAACGTTTTTGGAGAAAAAGAAAATCAAGTCGGAGCTATTTATAATCATATGCCATCTTCTAGTCTTCCCTCAGACACCCGGTTCTTTGTAATTTCCATATTCGTCGGCATGGACCCAGAATTTCGGCCACCTTCCAGTCTTTATTCAGACGAACCTTTCGAGTTAGAGGAACTTCTTCCTTCTTTACCCATGCCAACTCCACTTGACGAGGAGCTCAGTGTGCAGGCCCTATGTGAAGATATCAAAGATCTAGAGGCCAACCTTGATAGCCTGCAACGCAACTGGTTGCTGATTTATCAAACTTTGGAAAAGTCGGAAGGGGTCGCGAACGAAATTGAATTTATCTGCAACAAAGCGAACGACGCTATGACCATGGAGCGTAATAAATGGCTGGCAAACTGCACAGCCTTCTGATATGCCCGTTGCTTCCTATCACAATTGGCGTCTTCCTAAGCAAATAGCCAGCAATGCCACAGCATTGAGGCGGTGAAAGAAGTTGATAGGAAAATAAATCATTAGAAAAAAGAAAATGCAAGCTTTAAGTAGAATTACATCGTCCATAGCCCGTACACGAACTTTCATGCTTTGTGTGTTTACAAAGCACCAGATCCCCCTACTGTTGGCAAGAAGTGTGCAGTTAAAGTCGAAGTAGGCGGAAGAGGGTTTACACTGGCTGTTCCTTGCCATCTAGTGCTTGATTGATACCAAAGCCAAACTCCAAAGGCGAGAAACATGATAGCGTCAATGCCCTCACCAAGGTCATGGTATTGCCGAGGCGCTGCTCCCGCAGAGATTGTGGACAAATAACTGCCTATTGAATCGCAGAAGCTCAAGCATGAAATAGACAACCTGCAATCCGCACTCAAAACGAGCACAAGGTTGCAAGTTAACACTTTTGAGATGATATCACATACAATTATGTGTCAAAAGTCTGTGTCCACTTGACGTGACCGCGTTTTCTCCACGACGCGGTCGCGACCACCCCAACCACTTCAACCCTTCACAACTTTTCACCACGATGTCAGAAAATCGTTCTTTTGGCGATATCATATCCGGAAATCGCCAGAAAAACCATGAATTCTCTCCCGAAGCCAAAGCAGCTATGTTGGCGATGCTGGAAGCCAGTTTAAGCCAACGCGCTGTCGCGCGTCAGTTCAAAACCAGTCACGGCGCTGTCGCCAAAGTTCTTAAACGCTTCCGTGAGACCGGCAGCGTTAAGAATAAGCCAAGATCAGGGCGTCCTTCGGTCCTCAATAGGGCCCAGAAGCTCTATATTCTACGTATGATTCGCCGAGACTGTTCTATTTCTTGGGATGCCCTCGTCTCTGAGTTCGATGGTAAAGTGAGCCAATCGACAATCCGACGCGTTGTAAAGTACCATTACAAGCGCAAATGGAAAGCAATGGAGAGGCCGAAACTTGATGCTAATAAAACAAGAGAGCGGCTTCGATTTGCGCGTTTTTGGTTGCCACGAATCGACGAACTCGAGGAGGTATACTTTTTAAAGTTGGTGATGGTATCAAGCTAATCGCCTTTCAGCTGATCAACTCTGACGAATCTTCCATCAACAATAAATCAAGCAACCCCAACGTCTATCTCTTCCGGGGAGCTCATGAGAAGTATAATCAGGAGCTTGTCAATAAGGGAGACCATGTCAAACCGCCAATTTCGATGATGTTCTGGGGAGGAATTTGGAAGACAGGAAGGACACCAATTATCCTCATGAAGCGCGACCCTTTGGCTCCCAGGAACGGATATTCCTCTTGGAGTTACGAAATTGCATTTTGAGATGGTCTTCTTCCTATATATGACGGCACCAGAAGGTTTCAGCAAGATAATGCTAGTATTCATCGATCAGGAGAGATTACTACGTGGTTCGAACGCAATGGTATTATCCTTCTAAATTGGCCGCCTTGCTCGCCTGATATGAGCCCAATTGAGAACGTTTGGAATATTCTGAAGAGGAGGTTACGTAGAATATTCCCTTATCTAAGGGATATGAAGGATAACTACGCTGATAGGGCCGAATTCCAACGGTGCGTTGAGATTGCGTGGAACTCTATCCCCCAGAGCATGATTCGGGAGCTTTTAGAGTCAACCGAGCGACGACTACAAGCCGTGATTCGGGCACGGGGTTGGTATACTAAATATTAAAGAGTAGAATCAGGCCTTTATTTTGATATATCATTTATTTAAATTGGACTTTGTTTCGGCTGGGAATGTGTAAGTCAAGTTACGTGGTTAAAATGCACGCGTTGCGCGACAGGTGGGGTGGACACAGACTTTTGACAGGTTACTGTATAAATGAGCAAAAAGTGACAAAACAATTCTCTGATGGGTCCTTTGGACACCGATGTCAACCTGCTCTTCAATCCAGGTTAATAGATGAAAGGCGTCTTTGAGGAACACATTGCCGTGACGCCATTATGCAAAGACTTGAACGTTTCAACAACAATATACCGGACTTAAGAAAGCCCGTCGCGATCACGTTACCCATCAGCCAAACGGTTCGCCACCTGTGCCAAACATCTCCATTGGGTCTATCGTTCCATGTTCTCCCGTTCCTCCATGATGCGCTTGGTCTTGTTTTCGTTGCGTTATAGAGAACGTCCGCTGCATAAGGGGTGACAAGATTGTGGCGGCCAATACCTGCGGTTGCTCTTGTATTCTGCAACATTCAGCTTCTCAATATATTTTCTTAGATAAAAGTGACGACTCACTGGTTGCGCAACGCGGAGACCCTACAAGCAACTAAGTCAGAGAAAAGAGAAAACAAAAATCCAAGACTAATACATACTGCTGGGCCAATTCCCTCGTTCTGTTTTGTATAACGGTTAGCATAGAAAGGAAGGAAACCTGAGATCGCTCGCACTATTTAGAGAACAGACCTTTTGTCCATGTCAAGAATTCTAAGGAAAACAAAGGGTTAGCACACGATGCTTTAAATGTGGCAAATTGGCAATAAGGGCAATCCAAGTGGGAGGGGTGTTGGGGAGAATCACTGTTGGCTTTGTTCCCGCCTAAAATCAATGATCAGATCCTTGAGCTGCTCCAGCTCTGAACGACTCGGACTGGTATTCTCCTCGCCGGAATCGCTAGCAGAGTCGCCATCATAATTGCCGCCATAATCGCCTCTTCTGTCTGTTCAGCTTGTGCCTACGAGGGCAGCTCTCTATGCTGGTATGAAACGAACCTTTCAGACTCATAGTCGGAGCTTTCCCCTTCTGGTGTCTGATCGGATGGAGACCGCGGCCCGTAGCCCCCTCTTCGATCATTGCCGGCGGTCTGCGCATCACGCCGGGCCACTTTCTTTAGTCTCGAATGGGTCGACCTAGGTGGGTCCACATCCTGTGAGTGACGAGACCGAGCCTTGGATGTACGTGACTTCCGCTCTGTCCGTTGCTGTGCTGAGGGGTATGGTCTTGCACGAGAGTCACGAGTGCTAGAATGATGCTTCCGCGAAGATTGCTTCATGACGGGATGCGCGGTCGAAATTGGGAGCGAAAACGATGCTTAGAAAAAAATGGACATGTGAAGCTGAGCATGAAACCGCTCGATTATCGGGCGCGATCGGCAGCATTCGAAATATATACTTGTCGACCTACTTCGGCTGTGCGGTACTGTACAGCTTGAACCGGTAATGATGAACGCCACCAACATGCACAGCAAGGGTCCCGGGTGCAGCCTCGAGGATGGCTCTTGGCAGGCTCGGGCAGCTGCTTGTCTTGTATGGTCCCCTCACAAGAAGAGCAGAAACTGGCTGTTGTACCCGCGCGCGCCGGAGCTGCCATCGTTTGTAAAACGAGCTGCGAGCCTTTTACCCATCAACTGCCGGATGTTGTGCTATTCCTCACTCCATTACTTGCTCTGCTCCGTAGCTCGGATTGGAAGGGCAGAAAAGGGTCACTGTTGTCCACCTGGACAGCCGTGACAGTGTCTCGCCGGGCGTGTGCTGGCGGGTGCCAGGCCAGCCGTTTCGCGCCGGGGAATCATTGCCACGTTGAAAGCTGAAAAGCGGCGAATTCGGCGGTCCTATCGGGGAACTCATCCTTGACGGCCGGGGGTGGAGAAGTGCTGAAATTAGAGTGGTTCCAATAGAAGCGGCAGTTGCAGCCAGGGCCACTTGACTTTGACAAGCGGGACTGATCATCACGTCGGGAATCAGCCGCAACGATGGATGATGTTCAATGTGGCTACGAAATGACAAATCGATGTAGATTGTCCCATATCGTGAAAGTTGACAGGTCACGTAGATTACGAGGGCAGTCGGAGGCACCGAGTCAGAAGGAGGGCAAAGCGCAGGGAAACCAATATTGACTTTTCCCCACTGAATTAGTCTATCAACGCGTGCTATGGCAGAGAGCCGAAAAAGAAGGGCCTCGTCCCGTACGACTCGTGCACATACAGGGATCCTGGGAAAGAATTTTCTGACCGTTGTAGCGACATACCACCCCGCCGATCGTGCGTGCTGCGCAAGGGTTCGATTCGGCTGTCATACCTGCATTGCAACACCGGCATGCAGACGCGGTCACGTTACTTGCTCTTATTTTTTTTTTTTTTTTTTTTTTTTTAAGGCTCCAGAAAAGAGAGCAGCTCGGTAGCTTGACCATGAGGTCGAGAATATACGACACCAAAATACACGCACTGAAATTGCTCAAACTACTCGGCGCTACGGACCTGATTCTCGGGGTAAGGGACTAGGGATCATCGAGCCCTTGAGAAGGGCTTTGTGCGTAACGAAGCTGCGGAGCCGCGCGCAAATGGCCAGATCTGAGCATGGCACGCAGCTCTGATCTCAAGGAACACTCGGGGATCAATTCGGCATCTCGGGCCCTTTGCAGCTCTCCGTCGCAGTGGAAGGGAACATCTTCATAACCATGCGTGGGGATGCTTTCCAAGATGTCCGGTTCCGCGAGGTGGGCGGTCCCACAAATGAGGTAGGATCCTCTGTGGAGATTTTCTTAAAGGCGAAAGAGGCCAAGGTGACAGAATGTCGTATGTGAGATGCAACGCAACAGCCAAAATGAGACAGTGAGGATGCACGAAATAATGTCTTGCTGAACAGTGGGGTGGGTTAATCTCCGTAGAGTCTTATCGTCTATGAGAGCCTCTATTCCACTCAATTGTGCTGGGATGTACAATACAGATGAGACGTCGGAGCCCGTTTCCTTACTATGTGGAATATGAACACGCGGGACGGAGAATCAAGTTTTCATTTCTTCGTGGCAGCTTACAAGGCCTCCTGGTCGCTGTAGCGGCGCCAGCGGCGCCGTGTATCAGCCCTGAGCCGGTGCAACTGCTCAATGCCAACACTACCGCGGTTCAGCTGGTGTGGAGATCTCGCTCCATGCGCAAGCAGCTAAGTTAGTGAGGCCGCTACCGGCCGTTATTAGCTGACGTGACCAGAGCGGGAGCATCGCAGGTGGGTTATAGGAACCATTCCGAGGGCGATGGAGACGCTACAGACGTGGTCTGATCGGAAGCCCTCCCCGTGATGACCAGTGATTGCGCCGATTCAGCCATAATGTAGCATTTCGTTTCGTGGCTTCACCAAGTGGGCACCGGAGGGTGGGGATAATCCTCCGCGCAATTCAATCGTAAGTGGGATTTCGATGCGCGAGTGCAACGGCCAATCTCGATCTGGTCAAGCACGTACCCCAACAGGGATCCGAAAGCGACTGAACAAGGCAAGGCGGGGACAAGTGGGGAGAAAGGACCCCTCGTCGACTGTCACTTACTGTTGGCTCTAAAACACGTCCAATGTGGACTTCCTTCATATTCCCCTCCCATCCCATCTTCTGGCCTATCTCGACCTTTACACCGTCCCGACATTCTGGTAACGAGCGAACATGGCGAAATTGGGCTGGCGACAGAGAGCATGGGTCGTCCAGAATGGACTTCACAGTGGCCAACCTTGGCAATGGCCCGTCGGGGACAGCGGCCGTCCGTTTCGAGACTCGATATCGCACCTAGACGATTCCGCACGACTGTTCAAAAACTGGGCACGATACCGGCGAGATGACCGAAAAGAAATGGGTTGAGGTGGTAGTTGTTTTCGCTCTTGGAAGAGGAGAAACGTCCGCCAAAAACATCTTCGTCAACGGCACGGGATGGCCTGCAGGAAGCCTCGTTCGAAGGGGTCTTCTCGCCCGAAAGAGTCTCGCCCGAGAGACCCCGGCCTAAGACGGGAGCATCCAGGAGACCCTGTTCCAGCAGAGTCTCGTCCGAAAGGGCCTCGGCCATGGGATCCTGCGTGGGTGGGCCAGGTGATGCGAAAGAGAGGCATGACTGCGATACACAAGAATTACAAGTTTGGCAAAGAATGCAACACTACGGCCATCTTGTTCTTCTACAACAAGATCCACCACTTCTGGGACGGCTCAGTCTACAACCCAGACGGCGAACCGCTGCCAGAGGCGAACGCAATCGTACGCACAAAGCCACACGGTACCTTTTTCGACGGATGGCTAATGATGGCGGCAATTACAGATACGAGATATACTGAAAAGACAGGTCGAGTCCGATGATGGCGAGCTCGTCCGACACACGGCGAAAGAAAGGAAGCAGATGGCCGAAGCAAAGCCCTACAGAGTGCAAAAGCAGACAACGGAGCGCAACCTGCGGCGCAGAAAGCCACCTGCGGATGCCCAGCGAGCATCACACGCCTCTCCAGCCCTCACGCAGATCACAGTCGCGGGAAGCGAGTCAGTACTTGGGGATCGGGGTGCGAGCATATGGAGCATGCCGGGTACCCCAGCGTCTCCGATCGTTGGACCGCTGGATAACTGCGATGACAACGAACGTGACGAGCCCGAGGACGACGGCGTCGACGAAGAGATTGCCCCGACTGGTCTTGCCGTTTCTGCAGCGGATCACGACCAGGATGTGTTCCGTCGCCAACAGGAACCACGGACATCTCCACCTGCTGCGATTGAACACGACGCCGAAGGTGAGCCCTATGAGGCGGCAGACGGCGGCGCAGCTTTCATGCATGATGGAGCAGGCGAGCCAATCCACTTCGAAGAGCCCCAGGAGCAGTCAGGGCCCTACGAATTCATCGCGATGATGGCCGGCGACGACGCCTGGATGAGCATGGACATGTCCATGGCAGGCTTTCAGGGCACGGCGGGCTTTGGCGTGGACGGCCTCAGCGATCTGAATTTGGACATTGACATGGCCATGGACATGCTCAGCAATGCCGGCGAGCTGCAAGAGCCCCCGGGCAGTCCTAGTCCGAAGGCGCCCACGGCGAGCTTGTCTGCGACCAGCGCCGTTGCGTCAGCTGCATCTCCTCATGAAGCAGCTGGCGGAAACCGGCAGACCAGCAGCGCGACCACAGCCGACGAGTCAGCACCGCAGCCAGCTCCCGAACCGAACTGGTCGCCTACGGCCAATCCCAACGACGAGACGACCAGAGCATCGCAACCAGCGCCAATCGCCTCCGCACAATCGCCAAACCCGCCCGTCACCGCGACCCAAACGCCGTACCGCTGCACGCCGGAAGAGGTGCTGGTGGCCATGCAACAAGCTTTAGTCGGCCTGATCGCTGAAAGAGGATGGAACTTGGGCCCCTACCAAGATTTTGGCGGGATAAGAGAACCTCATGCACCAGTAAACATGTCGATCCCCGTACTAGCTTAAGTGAAATAAAGATGAGGGGTTCATTGAAATGGAGAAGCAGGTTCCGGTACAGGGAAGTGGGGGAAGAAAAAGAAAAGAAAAGAAAAGAAATATACCGGTATGTGTGTATGTGGGTGTGTATAGTTTTTCAAAAAAAAAAAAAGAGAATGAAGGAAGGTGTAGGGTAACTATTCAATACTTGGGCTACTGGGGAACACTGATGGGCGCGTCACCACGCAAAGGGCTCAGTCTTAATGGCACGATATATGATCAAATTTTTTATTACAACTGGATGTATTTTAATAAAGAAAGAGAGACCAAGATTGCTCAAGGTTCTCCTCCGTCGTTTGAGACCATCTTGACCGGTCAATATAGAGCTTCACACGGGGACTGTTGTCCCGCGAATAAAACGCCTTCACCTGCGGGCCTTGCAGATAATTGCGGAGCAGCCATCCAAGATAGGTCCCTTTGTGCCACTCGCCGTCGCTCGATGGAACATCTACTAAAGCGCCAATTTTTTGCAGCGTATGCGAGTCTTCCCTTAGCCTTTGTTGCCATTCGACAACCTGAGTCTCGTCAACGGCGCCGGATGGCACGACAATGATGATGGTCTTCAGCCGAGGGAAACGGGCGAGCGCTTCAAAAATCAGGAACACGTCGGGACTGTCGGCAATGTCGATGGCGATGTGCGTTATAGACAGACTGAGCCCTCTTAACCGAGAACCGACGACTGTGGCCGCGGGAACAAGAAACACCGTTCGGGGCACATAAACACGTTCGGGGAGCCAACTGGGGGACCTGCTTGACCGCGTGCATCGGACCCACTCTCGCCTCGCCTCACGGCATACCAGCGCTACAGGTGGTAGACGGCTGGCTTCCGCGTGCCGGTGATTGACTGAAGCTCTGTGGCGGCCTTCGGAGAAGGAGCAGACGACTACGGCAGGATCTACGGCGTCAAAGGCCGTCTTCCAGATCATCAGTCGGATCTCGACTGGAAGGAGGCAGAAGTTTGGGAAGCATGGCATGGTCATGTCCTTGGTACCCCTGGCGTCCGTGTTTGACTCTTCGTTCTCTGTATCTATGACTGCGGCATGAGAGAACCCATGGTTGTGCACGTAGTTTGACGCCATCGAATCGGCATTTTTCAGATTCGAGGATTCGCTCGGCAGGGATAAGGTCGACCAGCGCTAGGGAGAGGGCAGGGAGCGAGCAGAGCGCTTGGGATACCTTGCCATTTCTTATATCCTGCTCGCCGTTGCCATCCTCCTCCTCGACGTCTCGAGGCTTGCCATGGTGGAAGAGGGCCATGCACGAAGGCTTACCGTGGACGCTGGGACCCGCCGAAAGAGCCTTGCACGCGTTTAGGGAAGAAGTCTAAAGTGGCTGAAAAAGACGAGTTCGAAAGGGAAGGGAAACCGATTGATGCCTGGCTGGTTGCTGGCTGACCCTCCAATGAAGAGGCCGTTGCTGGACGCGAACCTATCCGCCACGTGACACATCACGAGTGTAGCTGAGCGTGTAGATAGTTTTTCGCCTATAAGTAGACTTGCGCCACGCCTTCATGTGGGCTTGCACTGATTTTGATGTCGACGGAGATGGCAAAACCAGACTTGGCCCGCATCGCTGCAGGTACCTACCCGCACAGGTCACTTGGCAACAGGTCAGGAACAAGGAAACAGTCACAACAAAGGCATACATCGTACGCTTACTTGCGACAACAAAAATGGGCCAAGAACAAGACCTCTTATGCGCCTGGCACCGGCAGAGGTCAAGGGATGGGTGCTCACGATCAGCTTGAGCCAATGCTGGTGGACAGTGTTGGCAGAATGAACATGACATTGGCTAGAGGGGACGAAACCAACCCAGGTGTTCCCGACATCGTTATTTACCCCCCGCCGGGTGATGGCGACATGGATGTGGAGAGGAAAGATAAGGATGTTGAAATGCTCTGTGCGAGGATTGACGCCCAACTTGGGAGGGGGGTTGAGATGAGTGTGTTAAAAGAGGAAGGGTCTGGAAACACATAGGAGCACTGGCACAGAGTTTCTGGAGAGAAGTAGCTAGTGTTAAATCAACGAACCCGTATTCAACAGCATCGCTATTCCTCAACGAAACTGAAACAAGGTGGTCCCCCGACGAGAAAGAGAGAAGAAGAAGAGAAAAGAAAAGAAAAGAAAAAAAAAAAAAAAGAAAAGAAAAGCCTGCTCGAAAAGAAAAATTAAAATCTCCCTTCAGAAAAGAGAACTAGCCTGCTCGAGTAGAAGCACGGGCAATAGATGACGAAGAGACGCACTTAGACCTAAAATGAACCAATTCTCGGCCTGTCACTCAGGCCGCCATTACCACTATGAAGTTAATCATACGTGCCCTGGCTGCGCTTCTCATTGCAATAGCCTTGGCTACAATCCAGCCCATTCGCCGCACCTCAAACCCGCCTGCTGCCCACGTTCTGCTCGGTAACATGTGGCATAGCTATGACGCTGATTTCTTCCTAGACATAACATGTGGTCTGTATTCGTAGCGAAGGAAGTTCCCAGCACCCGCTCGTGGATGGCCTTCATGCCACCAAACATACTCTACGATGCCAATGAGTCCTCAACTGCACTTCCACATTTTTTAAGCCGGACTTGCAAAACAATATACTAGAGCTAAAGGGGAATGAAGAGGTTATTTCTAGCGTCGTGCACCTCCAGTTTAATTCTAACAAGGCCCGTCTTGTTAGTTCTGCTTATCGAGCTGGGACTGTCGATTTCTGGCATGCTGAGGACGGCAGCCTAAGCCTGCCAAAGACTATAAGGTCTCCTGGCAAGCTAGGTCCAATCAAGCATGTCTTTACAAGTGTCAGCAGTCGAGTCTTTGACTTGAATTAGTCGCTCTGCAAGCTATGGTCTGTAGAAGAATTTCCGACGGGTGCTTGAAACACCCGGAAGAGTTTTCTCCCCTGGCCTAGCTCCTGCTGCCAAAGTCCACACTAACCCGGGATAGAGCTGATCTCGTGTAGGCTCCAGGGGGATGATCATGTTGATTCCCACAAGCTCAGATTACCATCTACGCTCAAGAGTGAAGATCATGGGACAGGGATGGTATGGAAGATTGTGGCATTATGAACAAGACATGCCGAAAAGAACCAAGTTTTCAACTAGGTTTTGCGGACCATTCTTTTGCAATGGAGGCAAGGTTAGCCTAGAGCCACTTTAGCCTGATGTCTGCATGAGAGGGCTTGGCTCAATTGAGGTGTTGCTCCAGCCATGTTTGAACTAGACCAGCTTGGACTCAGAGTGACTATGACCCGGATAGAGATAGAAACCACTAGATGAGCCCAGATTTCCCAAATCAAATAGTCACCTGCTCGGACCTCCAGTATCCGTAACTTAGACATTTATCAAGGCGGACACCACCCTGGCCATCGCCTATTCGCCTTTATTAGCACAAGGCCTCCTCAGTTGGGGCAGTTCTCACATGTAAACCAGATGTCGCCGAGATCTGCATGGCAAATTGTTTTCGGGAAATTCAGCCTTTTATTCTCCTGCTGACAGGGGAGCTTCCAAAGAATTGAAAACGTATGCGACTTCCCGCCCATGTTGTAACTTTTTTGAAAGGCCTTTTCCGGGGTCAGGCCTTCTTGCTCCGCCTCAAGGCAAAATACTCTTGAAAGATGGTCGAAGAGGGATGCAGAGCTCGATGGCTGCGGAGAATGGCATATGATTGTTGTGTTCAAGCCACGCGGATGCTTTACATGCTCCTCTTTGTTATGCGTGCTGGTGATCAGTGCGAGATGGCCATCGTCGGCGAGAATAGCGACAATGAAAGAAAGAGAGAGGATCAAGCGAAATGTCTGCATTTTACCAAACTGGAGTTGCGAACTCTCCTTTGTTGTAGTTCGATGAGGTGACGGGCTGATATAGTGAGAACGAACCTTGGGCCCGAAGCCGGTTTGCGTCGCTCCATAAATGAGCCGGAACCAGACCCCTGCCGGTATGCACGATCCGCTTGAGCCAATGTAGGTGAACAGTGTTGACACAAGGAACAAGGCATGGATTAGAGCAAATGATAGCAGCCCAGATGTTGTGGACATGGAGATAGTATGGAGACACTTCATAAAAGGATTCACGTCCACCGTGCGGGAGTTTCTTTTTTTAAGATAAAGGCAATAAGAGTCTGCGGAACTTCGGACCAGAATCCCAAGCGATAGCGGTCTATCGCCATTATCGCCCAGGTTTCTTTTTAAACTAACACTGGTGCTCTCAATAGGTTACAGCACCCACTGATTTCTGGGCGGCATAACCAACCATAGGAGGAAACGAAGCAAAGCCATCCGGGGTATTCAGGGACGATGTTCGGATCCCGCTTCGACGGAAGTCTTTTCAAGAACTCTCTGGGGCGTGGGGTCAATATCGCGTAAGGAGGTCAAAGCGGAACCCCAAGTAGTGCCCCCGAGCAGAGCTTGATGCCCCTGGCATTAGTCATCCATGTGATATTTCCGGTCTCCAGAGTCCTTGTCCATATTCAGCAGGCCAATCGGTTCCTGTGACCGCCCCCAGAGCTTCTTGTCTCTTTCAAGAAGACGAAAATCCCCATTCAAAAACAGGTTCAAGACATTCGTCGCTCGCTACGACTCTTCAGCCTGAAATATTCCGAATCTGGAAAGATACTCGATGAAGTTCATTACTCCTGCGACACTGGCCGCTACTGGCCTGGTTTCGGCCTTGACACAACAATGCACCGGTACTGCACTCAATGAGGGTGGCAACTGGTTCTGCGGTGCTGTCCAGCAGATCCTCTACGAGGGGTTTACAGGAAGTGGCACTTACAAGGCCGTCTCCGAGATGACCAACGATGGCCGATGTATTCAGGAAGATGTTCCCTACAGCGGTCCCCTTGCGCCGCTTGATGAGGATGTAGGTAAGTCGGCCAGGCTTGTAATAACTCCCATCACTAAACTAAACCCCGGCCTTATAGCTTTCCGTCCACGTCCGTGGCCCCTTCAACCTCAAGGGGTTTGCCGTCTACAGCCTGGGCTCCGAGAACAAGAAGCGCGACAATGCCCCGTCTCCTCATGCCCACGCTCGCCGCCACGGCCACCATCACTTCCATGAGCAGCGCAAGAAGAAGAAGCGTGCCGAATGGGTGACCGCTACTATTGACGGCAAGGTCGTCTCATGGGAGAACAGCTACATTGGCGACGTCCCTTCTACGCAGGCTCCTACTGCTCCCGATCCCGCCGCCGTTACTGAACCTGTCGCGCGGCCCCCCGAGCCGGGATCCTCCAAGCCCAAGCCTGACGTGAGCAAGAAGGTTAACATTCCGGGCAAGACAAAGACTAAGCCTCCTGCCGGAGGTGACTGGCAGCGCACCGCCTACTACAACGCCGAGCAGCAGGTTGCCGATAATGTAGTCTTCCTCGGCAACTACGGCGGTGATGGCTCTGGAATTTTCGACAAGTGAGCTGACAACACGTTAAGCGTTTTGGTTCAAGTTGGCACTGACAGAGTACATAGCACCTGGGGCAACTCTCTGTCCTACCTCAACGCCGACGGCAACGGCGGTTCTGGTTCTCCCAAGGTGCTCAAGGATGTCTACATTCCCTCCAACAAGGAGTTCGCCATATTCAGCGCTGACAGGTGCGACGAGAGCTGCGGCTACTCTCGCGTCCCTGAGGTCGCGTACAGTGCGTGCCCCTTCGACATCGTGGTAACCTCCAAGATCAGTCACTGACTTCTCGCTGCAGAGGGCTTCTCTGGTGCCAACAAGGTCTTTCTCTTCCACTTCAAGATGCCCCTTGACGGCGACCGCGGCTTCAACGGTGACATGCCTGCCCTCTGGGCCCTCAACGCGCGGATTCCCCGCACCCTGCAATACGGTGGCTGCAGCTGCTGGACCACCGGCTGCGGCGAGGTGGATATCTACGAGGTGCTCGCCTCCGGTGATACCAAGTGCAAGAGCACATTCCACCTCGAGAAGGGCGCTGGCAGCTCCGACTACTTTGTCCGCCCTGTCGACAAGTTCATCAAGGTCGCCACCGTCTTTGATGGGCGCACCTCGAGCGTCGCTATCAAGGAGCTTCCCGACGACTTCGACCTCAGCTCCGGTCTGAGCGATGCTACTGTCCGCGAGTGGGTGGAGAGCTTTGTCTTGGCTGAGAAGGGCAGCAGCTTGTACCAGCTGCCTGCCTAAGTCTTGCTCTGATGAAAGGGGGACGTTTGCGTCTTTGTGCTTATGTGCCGTTTTTGATTAGATCAGATATAGCACATGTGTGATTTTCTTCTCTGTGTATATATACATTTATCTATACGAATAGAGGCAGTATCTTAAAAATAGCGTAGAATCTAGTCCCGAGGTCTTCAACTTGCCTGATGATGCTTGTAGGAGACTACCAGCCGCTATGGTGTGTGTATAGTGAGTTGTGTGGTAAGGCGGCAGTGCGGACAATCTTGTCAGACAGTACGTGTATTCGGTCCATTGGTTGAATCAGTGTATTCGTGTTGTGTTCGTGTTCTCGTTCAGTATCTGCCCCTGAAGGACCTGCTTTTAATCTTAAGATTCTTGACCCACACGTGACACCCCACATATTCAACAAATCTAGGTAAAGAGCGTGTTGGGGGGAAGTAGTAGGGTAGCTCAGTACCGCATAGGCATCATTCAATACAATTAGTCATCAGCTCTCTTACAAGAGGCTATGAACGATCGCTATATTTGGTATCATCATCTCCAGACAGGCAATATAGAATAACAGTCATTCTGGCCTTTAGGTATTTACCTTTTCTAAGCAACTATTTAATCGTTCAATCCTCTTTACTATGCAACTTCTCCTAGCAAGCGAGAGGTT
This sequence comes from Fusarium solani, assembly GCF_023522795.1. Lineage (NCBI taxonomy): Eukaryota > Fungi > Ascomycota > Sordariomycetes > Hypocreales > Nectriaceae > Fusarium > Fusarium solani. Next base: position 3,178,701 of record NW_027072144.1, on the reverse strand, counting down.
CTCAAACCCTCTCCCCCCTCCTCCCCCCTTAGAGAAAAGTAGATCTTCGAGTTTTGAAGACCATTGCTTAAGGAAGTAGCTTGTTAGTGATGCTAGGAAGAATTTGCTGGCTGAAACTGCAGAAGTATCACTTATCCTGGACTTGACAGCTGCGCTTATGTTGACAATTGGTATGTGGCACCTTAACCTGGTTGTGTGGTCGGATACTTTGTCCTCTCCGATTCTTCCTGTTCAATTACATACTAGCCAGCCATAGCCTCATGCAGTCTCTCATCTTGTATTCCGTGTTTGCTCTATTGACCAGGCGACGCCTCAGACACTACCCATGTCACGTCCATGACAAGGGACAAGCGGCGAAGGAGGCCCAAACCTCGCACGACTCGGCCCTACCCTAGACCGGAGCCCAGACGTCTTGGTCAAGAAAGACACAGCTATATAGACCACGCTCTTTGCACATTCATACTTACCAGCTACTCAGCCATCAATACAAATTGGTTGCGCCCTTTACCTTCGGCACATTATCAGACGAGACTTACGCCCCCGGGTTTAGGTAGCCTTACTTTTTGCTGCATTCTCGGTATGGGAGCTATCCTGAACTAGCTGAAAACTTATCCCCTAACCCTTCTCGGTTCCTGCCGGCCATTCGACACCGAAGCAAACCGCTTAGAAATGAACGCAGATTCATGCTGGCCGGTCACAGTTCGCATTCATGCTGCTTACACTGACATTCACATTTGATGTCTGATGTTGCCCCGATGTAACTGCCATCATCTGACAGGGCTGCCTCTCTCAGACATAGTCTTTGAATTCAAGCTCTCTCAGAGCCCTCGCCCCCGTATTTTCAAGTGATACTGACCGTCAAGTCTGAAACAGCCAGGGGCGTTGACACGTATCGTGAGATCTGGCTTGCACTCGATAGGCAAACCCTACGTCGCGCTCTAGTTGTTCTGTTAGACTGGGAACTCGGAATGGAGCGACTTTTGGGCTTGCATCCCAGCGGTGAGTCCCATAACGCACATCTGTGATGTGACAAAAGCGTAGTACAAAAAATGCAAGGTAAAAGCCCCTTTTTGCCACTAGGGTCCTTCTCAGCGTTGCGACCTATGGTCACTTGCCAAGAAGTGCAATGGGCTGCAGGAACACGGTCAGATATGGCCACCCGCTTTGGTGGAGGCTGCCTAGGGGCTGCAGTGAGGCACTGTCGCAGAAACACCAGCCGAAGGGTGACGCATACGCCGAATCTCTTTCTGGCTCTTGGGTTACATTGCATTTTTTGTACACGCCCTGGTTGGTTCTGCTGTATCGGACTTCAAAGATAAGATCGAAGTGATGTGTCCGCCTTGGCGCGTGGTGATGAGGTGAGAGGGGGGATGCGTCTTTTGCTGGACGTTAGAACACTTCCGTCCAGGCTTTTGCCAGAGTAAAACGCATTGCTATCCAGAACGATCCTAGCTGGTACATAAATATCATCAACCGACCTGCTGGCCCAACCACGGCTCTATCTTTCCACGCAACGCATACCATGGCAGGGCACATCAGGCCCGAATCACATACAGGACAAACCTCAGGGTTCTGCGAGAAGCACACCGACTTATGGCGTTTTATTTCAGCTGAAAATGACATCAAGGTTCTTAATCAGGCCTTTTCTGCCAGAGGAAACGCATTTTTGATAGGAAAGGATCTCGAGCATCTCTACAATGGTCTGCGATCAGCGCTGACAGGAGCCTCTCGGCACAGACATCATCTCATTCTGTCCTGGGAGAGTCTGCTCCTGAGTGGCTCAGGATAGACTGGAGCCAGCATAAAACGTTTATGGAGATTCATTATAGGAACCCCAATATTATATTGAAGTACTCAGACCCGTACTATTGGCGTGCTATTCAGGTCGATGACCTTTCCAAGTATGTCCAGAACGAGTTTGGTAGCCTTCGGACCAAGATACTCTACTTCAAGGATGAGGAGTTCCAGCTACGGACCTTGGATCTAACGCATATGCCATCTTTCGATGATGATCTGGAAACGACTGAGCATTGCTATTACTTTTAAATGGGAAAGAAGCACTCCCGGTGCACTCCAGAAATCTTTTACCTATATGAGAAGGATTCTCTCAGCACGCCGAAGAAGCCAAAGATTCCCTGGCACGAGAGGAACTAGCCAGTGATTCCAATTGCGAAAAGATTTTGTGAAGCGTAAAAGAGCCAATGGTCGGATGAGAGACTGGCTAGGCGTGGATGGAAGTCCCGTGGCTCGCAGCTCTGGCGCCTCTGCACAGTGACTTTGAGCTATACGAATTACATGGATCCTAGGAGCCGAAGGGGAAAGAATAGGGGAAAAGGTCTTATTTTCATCTATGACAGCTCTTTGTTCGTTATGAGAAGGCACTGTAAGCAACATCGTGCCGTCGCTGTTGGCCTGGAAAGGATGCACGCACAATGACGCTTCCTACAAACAAAACAAGACACTGGAAGAGAGCTGAGCAGTTGGTGAATAGCCCTCCTTGTTTGCCTAGTCCCAAATAGCTATTTACATCTTAAACTTGGCCAGTTGTTTGTAATAGACATAAAGCACAATGTAAGTTGTTTTAAACAACGGTGCCGGAAGGCCAGATATGCTCGGATTGTGGACTATGAACGGATCCATATAGTCTATTGCACCTTGCTTACCTGATCGCCATCGGTCGGCAATTGCTCCGTCCTTAAATCAGAACTCGAGCTTCTGAGTTACCTCCTCGCGCCAGGTGGTGGACGAGCTGATGGCTTGAGACAATAAGGAAGGGAGCAGGCGTTCTCATCTATATCAAAGTACAGCTTGAACAGAGTCAAAATCAACAACATTGGGAGTGCAGGCGGCAGTCGTGATGTTGACGACCGGACTCCACGAGTGGTTGGCAGCACCGCCTTGGCCTTCGGTCTTCGGACAATGAGTCGTCGCGATGCTATCTCTGTGCTCTTGGCCAACCAGTCGGCCTCGGCGTCCTGTCACTCTTCCGGTGCGCTGGGAACGCTTGGCCATGGTCTCGCGTGGAGTTTCGAGACTTTGCACCAGGGTTCGGGCTCAAATCAAAAGGTCTTTATGTCCCTCGTCACCCTTTGTTGGAAGCAGTTCGTAGCTCTTCCTCAGTTGGATGAGGAGGGGCGAGACGACCGTGATGCCGTTGGAATTTGTGAAGATATAGAGCTCAATGGCGGATCCGCTGGAGCCTGGCATCTTGGCAAGTGTATGACGAATCTTCACTTCCTCCAGAGCTGAAGCAGCCCAGGCAGGATAGATTTTTTCAGAAAAGGTGAGAGTATGAAGAGAGTGATGCCGTGCGCAAGAGAAAGGCTCCTCTGAAGAAAAAGGACAGAAAAGGGCAGAAAAGAAAAAAAGGCCGCGTGGACAAAGAGTGAAGAACCATGCAATGGCTCGGACTGCAGGCCGAGTGTGAGGCTGCTTTCTTACACTATTCGGCTGGACAGCTAGTAGCCAGGAATGACTGCCTGGATCGTTGACGTTTGCCGAATCGGGATGGTCGGATCTACCACGACTGACGGAAGGATCTTTACTGTCCATTACTGGGCGAAATGAACTCTGGCATGGGGTATTATTCGTCGCGATGCTGCCAAAGTTCGCTAGAAACCGGCCGTTGACCTGCGCGCTGACCTGCGCGCTGACCTAATATCGCCTCGCGTCCTTGGTGTCCCAGAAAGCAGCCCGGCAACCAGAGATTTCGAATAAGACATTGGTGTAATTTTTCGGGACCAAGTTGCCTATATAAATCGTACCTGGCCTATGGATTTGGGTCTCTGGTTTAACTAGGCGCCCACCCCACGACCTTATTGGCCTGAAGCAGATCGCATCCCGGGTTAGGTCATCGAACCGAGTTTGTTGCAAGTATGCCCCGCAATATCCCGAGGCCAGTTAACTACGTCGATGACGAGAGTTGGGATTCTCAAAAATCCGGTAGGGATACAGAGTCCCAGTTTGCTAGAGTCAGCCCTGACCGCGACGAAGCAGACGAAGAAACCGAGGACTCTTGCAGCGAAGAAATTTATGACTCGTACTGCGAAGAAACCGAAGACTCAAGCGGCGATGATTCCATTGTAGTTCCAGACCATGTCGTGGAGTACGCCGAGACAGCGTCGCCGCGAACGCCGTCAGAATCGTCGGCGCAGTCGAGTGCAACATTTCATCGTGTCCGGAAATCCCGGCGGCGTAGATCGTCCCGCTACATGATCAGGTCAGGCTCGGAATCTGCCCCATTCTCTTCTCCTTGCTCTCGTCTGGGTAGTCTCGGCGGAAGACAGGTCATGAACCAGGACCATTTGATTGTGAATAGACTAGAGAGAGTGATCTTGGCCATCGACCAGCTGAAAAGTTACATGGAAGACGTCAAGATGGAGGTAGCTCGTGGTGATGAAGGATACAATGGGCACTGACGGCGTCAATATAAGGAGCTCATCAGATCGCGGCCTTGACAACTGGATGTGCTTCGGTAAACCAATCTGTTACGGCTATGTTGCCTACCAGGGCCCTCGATCAAATCGGAGTCAGAGCTGGCGTGTGATAGTCCTCATCGTTACTATATGTCAAAAACTTTACCACTCGGATTTGACTAAGCAATACTGTCGAGTTGCTTGATACTCGAGTAATGACAGAGCGGTGCCTCTTTTCTCTGTAATTGCCCCTTGCATTAACAAACAAGCCACAACCCTAGCCTTTCATCTAGTCAGAGCCAATTCAACTGGGGCATCACACCAACCCCACATCAGAACATCATCACAATATGGAAAGACAACGATCTTGATCTCTACGTGATGGGATGAAATGAGGTTAAGTGCGATTCCGATCAATATGCTAGGTTCTATCAACAGAAAATCGACTAGCCAGCATCACAGCTTTGCCGCCGCCTCACCACGTGCGAGGCGCATATGACTAGCCGTAAAAGTGTTGTTGGCAATGGCTGAGCTCGTGCTAACGTCCAACGCGAGAGCAAACGCAGCAATGATCCCGGCGAGTTCAGCCTTGTCCCCCGGCCCATCAGCGCCGCACCGGAGCATCCCGAGCGCCTCCTTCTGCATCGGATATCCAGTGCCGCCGCCAACCGTCCCGACAGGCAACGACGGAAAGTAGAGGCTCATCGTCAACTCACCCGTCTCTGAGTCGAGCTCTGAGGTCAGGTGACTCCAAGATCCCTCTGCTGTGCTGGCCGGGTCTTGCCCCGTCGATATGAAAATGGCCGCAATGACATTTGACGTGTTGATGTTGGAACCGAACTGGCCGTTCCGGATGCCCCCTTCTTTCAGGGTCTGCTGGGCCCTGTACAAGCGCTCTGTGGTGCACCCGAGCACGTACTGGCACGCCGCCGGGGTGATCTTCCCCCAGGCAAAGACCTCGACGCCCCGGGCGTTCATGACGTTGCCCCAGGACGGCTTCTTGTCGGATGCCAACTGCCCCTCGATAAAGAAGTCTCGGATCTGGTACTTATCCGCAAACAACTTCCGAAGCATGTCGCAAGCGTATTGCGTGGCTTTGGTGACCATGTTTTGCCCGGCTGCGCTCCCGCAGTCGTAGCTGCAAAAGACATGGACCTGAGACCCTATCAGAGCAGGCTTGAAGAGCTGAAGCTTCACGTGCTTGCTCGTCTCCTCTGCCCATCGAGCGAACGAGCTTTGCATCGTTGGCAGGGTCTTGGCGAAGGCAGCAGCGTGGCCGGGGTTGGCAAAGACGAAGACGGGGCCCCGAGACATGCCGTTGCCAAGGATCTCGACGCGTACGCCACCGGAAGCGTTGAAAGCTTTACATCCCCGAGAACAGCTTGCCACCAGTGTTGGCTCATACGTAGCAAGTGGTGCGTAGATGTCGTCCGTGAACGCCGAGGTAGCCACACGGAGCGGGCCGGCAATGCCAAGGGGGACCTTGGAGAACCCGATGCAGTTTTCGATTCTCACGTCGCTGACTCTTTCTTGCTGCCGGTTTGATGCTTGGCTGAAGCGCTCTCGGAGGGATTGCAGAAGCTCCGACTTGGTGTTGGCGTTCCTGGGTGAACGCATAATGGCGTGCAGACGGGTAAGGATGGCGATCAATTTTCAGTATGCAGACCTAAATGATTTGAGACAGGAATGGAAAGCACGGAAGCACACCGCTCATCGTGGCTTTATTAGCTCTCTAATCCATTGCTGTTACATGGGCTACCGAAGCCCTGGGTACGACCCCAACGTCGTCTATTTTCGGCCTCGGGTCAGGACAAACCCATGCTTGACCACATGCTCGGTATGGGAAGTGCGACGAACTAGTTGGTAATTTCTTCTCCATCTTTTCCGGCCCGTACAGGCCATGCGGCACCGGAGCAGACCGGTCTAAAATGGACCCAGAACCACACAGACCATTCACGACATGGAGATGTTCAAGCTTGCGTAAAAGGGCCCAGTCAAACTATTTGACATGAAATTGATGTTCCCATTAGTATTCCGATTTACCGCAAGTCGTCTCCTCTGGCTCTGCTCCAACCGATCAGCACTTCATCACCACACCAGAGCCGGGGCTCTTTAGGCTACTCCCTCAGGCAAGGCGGTAGACAAACCCATGGCTTCGTACAACAAGGAAGCAAAGGAGCCGGTGTTCTCATCTACGCCAAGGAGCGGCTCAATCAGCATCGAAACTACCAACATTGGGGTTACAGACGGCAGTCATGATGTCGACGACCGGGCTCCACAAGTGGTCGACAACACCACCTTGGCCCCCGGCCTTCGGACAATGAGCCGTCGAGATGCCATCTTTGTGCTCTTGACCAACCAGGTCGGCCTCGGCGTCTTGTCACTCCCCGGCGTGTTAAAAACGCTTGGTCTGGTCCCGGGTACGGTCGCGATCATCGGCTTGGGCTGTCTTTCCTGGTATACCGCCTTCGAGCTCAAGCTGTTCTACGACCGCCACCCGCATGTGCTCAACATCGTCGACATGGCCCGCATCGTCGGCGGACGAGGCTTTGCATGCGTGGCGGCGTTCGGCATGATCCTCCTGGTCGTCATGACCGCCGCGTCAGCCTCTGTGACCTTCTCCGTGGCGTTGTCGCTGCTCAGTGATGATGCACTCGGCTCGACCGCATTCATCGGCATCGGCTGCATCTGCTGCTGGTTTCTCTGCATCCCTCGCACAGCAAGGTTCGTCTCGCAGAGCGGTATTCCATCATGCATCAGCATCCTGGCCGCTACCATCGTCGTGATAGCCGCCTTGGCAGCCGGACGGCCTGTGAACGCCCCGGCCGAGTGGAGGAGAGCGCCTGTCTGGTTTGCGAAACCCTCATTCAGGGACGGTCTGAACGCTTGCCTCAAGATCTGCTACGCCTTCTCCGGAAATGTCAGCTTTGTGTCTTACATGGCTGAGATGACCAACCCGCAGAGAGACTTCGGCGCCGCACTGGCCTGGCTCGAAGCCAGCTCCATCGGCTTCTACGTATTTGTCGCAGTATCCATCTACTGCCTTGCCGGCGAGTATACGGCATCGCCTGCGTTGGGGTCAGCTCCTGGGATACTGGCTCAGGTTGCTTACGGACTCGTCATTCCCTCTGTGTTGTCGAAGGGCCTTGCATTCGGCCACACTGGAATCAAGTTTGTCTACGTCGAGGTCATGAAGCACTACAAAATTGCCCATGAGATGTCGATCAACACGACCAGGTCATGGTCAATTTGGATGAGCATAGCCACGGCGTTTTGGACGCTATCCTTCGTCCTGTCGATTGCCATTCCCGTATTCGACTCCATCGTCTCAATGACCTCGGCGGTCACAATAGCTTGGTTCTCGTTTGGGATTAGTGCTATCTTTTCCCTTCACATGAATGTCAAGTTCTCCAGTTGGCAGAACGCCTCGTTGACTCTCTTCAACAGTCTTCTTATCATCGGTTCGCTATTCCTCAACGGCGCAGGCCTGTGGTCTTCAACCACGGAGCTGAGTGGCGCTCTAGCTTCTAGGGGTAACGCCGTCGGCTAGGGCGACGCATTCTTGCGGTCTGTCACCGGGCTCATAACGTGGTCCTTGGCTTCCGCCGCCTTTCGATTCACTTGAAGGGAGCGACAGGGACAGGATACAGTTGTAGAGATAGAAGATCCTCTCTACTATTACTCTCATACGGAAGGAACCTTCGATATGGTATGATATGATAGTAGAATGAGAGCCGTTAATTCACGGTTGCCTTCGTTAACAGGCTTAGCAGAATGATCCGAGTGTATCATTGCGTAGAAGAGACCTTTGCTTCGCCTATGGTAATAATCAATAACGTCTATATTCCTATGCAACCGTTACGTCCTTGCTCCATCTACATCCCTACTGTCTACTATGCTGTCTTCATCATACTGTGTCTCAAAGTTGCTATTATCCTCCTTGAATAATGGCGGCCTGGTGCGTGGTTGAATAGAGTACGTTGATAGAAGAGAAGGGTAGCCGGGACAAAGACTGCGCACTCACTCATCGAACTCATTGCGTACGTGTGCGGCAGTCCAGTGTCATTACTCGCATGGACGGCAGAGAGCTATAAGCTGGATAACTCGGACGGCTTACTCTGAGTCAAGTGGACGGCAGATTTCGAACTCCACCAGCAGATGGACTTGCTCCAAAGCACCTGCTTTACGAGTAGCGTTCGGCAATTCCGCCAGGCACAAGTACACTGTCGGCAAGGACTGCTTACGACGCACTCATCCATGACCGGTACGCACAAGCCTTGAAAGTCTTCGTCAGCGAGCGGCTAATTTCAGCCAGTCCTGTACTGAGAAGTCACTCCTTCCTCAATCCACAGAAGGCTACATAAGGTGGCTGTAGTCCTCGGCTCGCTTGGGAGGTTCAAGCTCTCCAAGTTAAACAAAGACCTACAGACTGAGTAATTTGATTCCTAGGTCGGCCGCACTGGAAATGTCGCGAAGTGTTTTGGACAATGGCTTTCTTCGACCTATGCTCACTCAGAGTTCCGTCCTTCTGGGTCTTGTCTTTCTGCTCACAACAGTACGCCAGACGGCCCAACTGCCCCTGTATCTGCCGTAATAACCGTTTCCATTCTACAGGCAGGACTCGCGTTCTTGGCCTTGGCCATTTATCGCATCTGCTTCCACCCTCTTGCTGGATATCCCGGTCCAAAGCTTGCAGCATGCAGTCAGGTGAGCCGGAGCCAATGCCTGACCAGGCAGACCAGATGCTAATCCAGGACGGCGCAGCTCTGGTTCATCCGAGCGTGGGCGGGAGGAAACTATCCATTCGACATGAGGCGGGCGCATGATAAATACGGCGACGTGGTCAGGGTTGCACCCAACGAGCTCAGCTTCAATACCCCGCAAGCCTACAAAGACATCTACGGCCACGCCATCGAGGGCAGGAAGCCATTCCTCAAGAGCAGAGTCTTTTACGATCGAGGTCCCCTCCGTCGTGCACCCGGACATCGTCTTCACGATCGATCCCGAGCAGCACCGGCCGCAGCGACGATCCCTCTCTCACGCTTTTAGCGCGAAAGCCCTGAGAGAGAGCGAGGACATCATTCGGGGCCACGTCTGGCTCTTCGTCGAGCAGATTGGCAAGCATGGCAGCCCGGGGAGCGGAGGCGTCGACATGTCGGCTGTGTACAACTGGCTCACATTTGATATCATCGGTAAGATGTGCCACTGATGCGAGGAGCGAAGGGCTGACAGCCATAGGCGAGCTGACGTTTGGAGAATCTTTCAGGTCTGTCGCCAATTGGAAACCAGACATCTACGTCTCGCTCATCCTGGAATTTACGAAGCATTTCACTCTGCTCCAGGTGGCCAAACGACTATCCGTTCCCGAATCTCTTCTCTCTTGGCTCATGCCCAGTGACCTTCAAGCGAGCATCAGCCTTCACGAGAGGCTGACGAAAGACAAGGTGGCCCAGCGGATCGCGATGAGCAATTCAAGCAAGCGTGAGGATTTCTTCGCTTACATCCTCCGCCGCGGCAGCTTCAACAAGGACCAGCTAGCGGAGCAGGCCAAGATCTTGCTGCTGGACGGATCGGAAACGACGGCAACCTTCCTAGCCGGTGTGACTTGCTATCTACTAACAACGCCAACAGCGCTGGAGAAGCTGCAGCGCGAGGTGAGATCGTCCTTCTCGTCCAAGGATGAGATCGATGGAGATTCCACAAAGAAGCTCCCATATCTTCATGCCGTGGTTGAGGAAGGCCTCCGTCTGTTTCCTCCAGTTCCACTAGGCCTTCCACGGACCTGCCCCGGTGCGAAGGTGGGCGGTTACGATGTCCCGCCTGGCACGGAAGTGTCAGTGGACAACTTTGTCATGTCTCGCGATACGCGAAGCTTTCCCGACCCAGATAATTTCCAGCCTGATCGTTGGATCGGGCACGGTTCTGGGTGTATCAAGGAGGCCAGCCGCCCGTTTTCTCTTGGGCCTCGTGCCTGCTTGGGCGTCAACCTGGCATACCTTGAGGCCAAGATGACCCTCGCCGCCATGGTGTACTCGTATGACTGGGAACTGGTCGATAAGAATCTGGATTGGCTTGGGCAGGTGAAACTGCTGACATTCTGGCGAAAGCCGGAGCTGCTGGTTCGATTTCATCCCTGCGGCGCTCTTGATGCAGGCGACTTGAAACGAGAAAATCCAGGCTCTTCCCATGAGTTGAACTAGGATCAGTAAGATTTTGCAGCTGCGTTACTCGCTTTTGCCACCAGACATTGCTTGAGACAGGACAGCGTTGAGACAGTGTGGCTGCCTGCTGCAGTTGCCATGCCCGCTGGAGGCGGATATCTGTTGTGGGGTTTGAGTGTGTGGCAGAGAGACAGCGACACGGGTTGCGCTAGGCCCTGAGGGAGTTGTGTACGGGGAGTCGAGTTGAATGTAACCTTGAACTTATCCCTCGGTTGCTATGGTGGCGGACTTCGTTGCATAACATAAATCAATGTTGTTGGAGAGATTCCCATTGTGATCTTTGCTCGGCTCAAAAGAATCCTGTACCCGCTAGTCACGTTGAGCAAGTTGTCGAACTTCGCCATCTTGGGCTTTCGGATTTTTACCAACTATTACCATTCTAACTGAGGCCCAGTTGAGGAAGGACAAATCGTTAAGATACGTGATTAGGAACTCGTGCATAGAGACCTAGCGTCTATGATCCCCAACTCCTTCTTTACATGAGACGCCTCACTTCGATTGTCATAGTCTTACACGACGATTTTCTGCCAGACACGTCAGCCATCCACGTAAGCTCCCTTCACCGTTAACATCCTCTGGGTCAGAGGTACGGGCAAATCTCCACGTTCATTCCACAATTCCTCGCCTTGTTATCATTGCATTGGTTGAGCCAAGAGCGAAATTTTTTCTAACTGAACTCAAAAAGGTTGCGTTACGAAGGAAACAAGAAGCTCTGGATCAGTATCTCTATCGTGATACCGTGGTTGCGTTCTGCGACAGTAGACAGGACGATGCAACACTAGGCAGGTGATACAGAGAGATGCGGAATGAAGGGGCCAAGGTGCGTAGAGAAACGGTGAGAAAGATGAAGATAATGCGGGCGATAAAATGCGGGCGATAAAAGGTGAGTGACAAAAGTTGGTGATAAAAAGTGAGTGATGAAAAGCAAGCCTTTAGAATGGCACTATTAGAAGTACTTGGGTGAAACCAAACGCAAAAATTTCAGTGCCTCACTGCGATTATTTGAAATGGCTCTAGTTCAAGTTAGAAATACCTGTTGCAAAGCAAATATCTTAAACCAGTAGTTGTTTGGGGACTTTGATAGACCACGTAAGCCGGATCCAACTGATCCTCTGGCCCGTAAGATAAGACAGGCTAGCGAGATAAAGATTAATGGGACGCCAGCTTATCATCAACTTGAAAGCCTAGTGGCGGTTTCGAAGAAGGACGGACGGTTTCAGGTTTATTCATGGATCCAAGGCTACCCTAGACCGTGAGTACCGCGTGTCTCGGTCTCTTGCTAATTTAACAGCCATTTAATATAGTAAGATAGAGGACGTCTGCTTCTAACTATCATAAAAAAAAAAAAAACTCTTCGCAAGCGTCGCATCACGCGCCACATTAGAATAATCTTCGCATTTCAATTCGATTCTGAAGGTGCAGCAGTCCTGTCGTAGCTCTGGCGCTGAAACAGCCACCCGGAACTTGAATAGCCTAGTGAAATACTACCAGACAAGAGTGTACTACCAGACAAGAGTAGTGACCAGCTACTTCAAAGGCTTGAGGCCATTTCTCTTCATAGTGAGGTCGCCTTCATGTTTCATGGGTACATTACCAACCGTCGTTCATCGACTACTGCACCAAGATTTCAAACTCCGCTCCCAGTGTCTCGAACCTCTAGAGACCGGGCATTTTGTGCTTGTGGATAAGAGTCAATCAATAGTTGCATGAACAAGATAGCCTCGTAAGAAAAGCATAACGCAGTTGAAATTGACTAGCCCGCGACGAAACCCCACGATAACGCAGAAAGCGACAGCCAAACCGGTCCGTAATCAGACAACTGCATCTCTCACCACGGGCGCAATAGTTTATAAGATGTGTTCCTGATCTTCCAAAGTGAGCTCTGTCTTAGGGTAAGGGGCCATGGACCGCAGCAATTATACGATGATCGACAACGGTCAAGGCTTGACCGAAAAGTCCCAGGGGTCTCTGAGATCAATCACCAGGTGGAAGAGGCTGAAGTCTTTTCTTCCAAAGTCATCTTCAAAGTCGGCTACTTACTTTCCCGTCCGTAACTGCAAATCAATCCAGCCCGCTGGTGAGCACACGGCGGATCTTGGACCAGGATCCGGCTCTGACAATGAGGAGAACGTTGATAAAGCAGAGGCTCATTCTGAGCCTTCTACAAGCCCCATTTCCATCTTATTTACGCATAACCAGCCCTGTCGTGAATTTGGCGAGGATGAAGACTTTCGCTGTTTGTGGCTGGCCTCGAGCGAAGAGGACGACGAGGATGATGGCATGGATGAAGATGAGATATCTGTGTCCTCATGGACTCGGCCGGTGTAGAGTACCTTGTGCCCTGTTGGTTTGCTCTGTTGAGATCGCCATCGATCTATCCTACCTAGGAAACCTAGGTCGCAGTGGTTCATGACAGCCAAGTTTGCAGTCCGGTAATCAATTTTTCGCGTAAATTCAATGATCCGTAATGGCTTCTATAGGAGGGCTTGAATGCTGGCAGAGGTGCTAGCTGTGATTTCGGAAACAAAAACATGGTCAAAAGTGGCTGTGTGCTGGGAGTGGTGAGACTGCGTACACCCGGAAACCCCCTCAGCTTGGTTCCCGTGATGCCGGCGTTGCGGTCAAGTGAAAGTCCCTAAATGGCCATCGTCATTTTTTTTTTCTTTCTTTTTTTTCCTTGCCAAATTCCACGTTTAGGTTGACCAAATAGCCTTGGGCTTAGCATAGCGTCTATGTCGGATCTCAGAACAGCGCCAACATTCTAATCTTGCCGCCGGCGTTGTTCAAAACGGTCTCTTATTAGCCAAGCCATTTGGACCTAGCCGCTTAGCTAAGACCGAATTGACCGTCTGTAAGTGCTAATCATGGGCTCTGGTTGCCGCTCACCCGGTTCTAAGTTTCAGTCAAACTCCTACCTGTCCCTTTTCTCAAGCTATCGCCTTTTAGCATCGAATAGGTGTTTGTCCCGCCCAGCGACACCACAGCCTAAAAGTCACCGCCGCCGCACATCTTGCTTGGGACCGTCCGACTGATTGGCACTTTTACGAAATGGCTGGACCTCAAGTCAAGCCTTGTCCCAGGAACCCACAACCCGCTCAATCTCTTCAGAGCATGGCATGCCAGACCGCCACAGCGAAGGGCTGGCAATATGGACCTCTTGATGCAAAGAATAGCCAACAGCAAATCCCGACGTCTTGGAATGGAGTGGCCAGCCCACCGACCCATGGCCGCGCGGGGATGGCTTCCAAAACGAGTTCCCGCTGGGGAGACTGCCGCCCGGCCGTCTACGTGCGTCAGCAGTTGGAACATCACTCCTATTTGCCGCCACTGCCAACGGGCCCCGCCCATCCTACCGGCTTGGTGGTCCAGAGACAGAACCAAGGCGAAAATGGTTGGGTTACCTGGTATGGGGCCCTCTCCCGCGGCCGTAGGAGGAACCTCTTGGCCGCAGCAAGGTCAACAATCATCTCAAACGACAGCGTTGTGCCTGCCCGGGGAATCGAATCAGATGCCACAATCTCTGATGAGTGGCCCAGCAGGAGCGAATCGAATGCCAGCCGGCGATCAAGCCAAAATAAAACCCGGACCAGCGGCTCGTCCGACTCGAGCCGCATATCCCCACCAACGAGCGATGATGTCCATTTGGCGCACTGGAAATCGTCAAAGCAATCAGCCGCATACGAAGTTCAAGCCGCCACCCGTAACGCACGGCAATGGCGCGGATAAAAACCAAGCGTCGAGGGTACCGAATCGAACGGACAGGATCTCGAAGGTGCCCTTCAGTCAAGGGCGTCGATTTAATCAAGCTGGGCCGAGAACAACTTTCCCTGCGGACTTAGAGCGGGTAGTGATGGAACTCCCTCCTATTAGAGAGTGCTTTCCCGATGTTTTTGGGAATATCGACTGCGCTTCCGCAAACCGTTGAGCTGGGTCGGGATAGGGTTCTGCACTTTGTAAAATAGTTATAACATTATAATACTCACTGCTTTAATCGCGTACCTCTTTGTTTCTGTCTGACTCTGCGACTAAATATGTCCTAATGCGCCAGCTCCTTTTTCTTTTCTTTTCTTTTCTACTCTGTTCTTTTAATTGTTTTTGTTTTTCCTTTTTTTTTTTGTTCACTCCCCCCGCGCGCGAATCTCTATGGACGTTTTATCCTTGAAAGCTCGTTTGCATTACCTATATGGCTTACCGTCCGGCACCTATCCCGTCATTCTATCGCCCTATCCCTCCACTATCTTGCAGTATTGAAACAGAATGAAATGTGGTTGCCGTTTAGGATTTAGTGCTTAACGCGAGTACTCAACGGTCGCTAACTGGAGTCCCTGACGTAGTCAATCCTGGCTCCTTTCGGGCTCGCTTCCATCAATGATCTTCTCGTCTAAAGGCCCTTGGCTCGAGACCGTCGGGCTACTGTGGGACTGCGACGACATGTGCTGGACAGCAGTGTAGGCGAAGACCATGGTCGACGCAAGAGTTCCGCCAGCACCGAGAGATGTGGCTCTCAGAACGCAAGCGGATGTGTCCCCTGCAGCATAGAGACCCGGGATGGCCCTCCCATCAGACTGCAAAACCCTGCCGTGCTCGTCCGTCAAGAGTCTCTTTTTTCTTCCACCGTCGCTGGTAGAAATCCGAACGGCATAGAACGGAGCGCGCTCGATGGCTCCCATGCAGGAATTCGGCGCAACTCTAGGGTCTCCCATAAACCTCTGGTAGTCATCGTCGCCTCTTTTATGGTGGATATCCGTTCCATAGCCGCACATTTCGTTCCAGCGCCGGATGGTGGATTCGAGCGCTTGCCTTGCGATGCCCATTTTGTCTGCCAAGGCGCCAATAGTCTCCGCTTCCAGGAGGATGCCCTTGCTAAGAGCTTTTGTAATGTCAGTCCATCGATGGGTGCCACCCAGCGTATACCTCTTTCGATAGTTCTGGTCCAGAACTAGCCAAGCCCTCGCATCCTGGGCTAGACGTGCGTCGGCTCTGGCGCGCATGGACCTGGCTGCGTCGCCATGCGGCTTGGACTCCGCGAAGAACCGATTGCCTTGGTAATCGACGACGATGGAGAATGGCTTGGAGATCTCAAATATCGCGTGAGTCGTTCTGCCCGTGCGTAGCCCCTTCATCGTCGGGGTTACCCCAACCTCACGCGTCACGCACGCCTCTGCCCCCATACCCTGGCACAGGGCCACCACATGCCCAATGCTGTCTTTAGGATCATCCGTAGTGTTGCCTTCGTTGCCGCCTGATGGAAATTCAACATCCGAAACTCCCCGGCACTCATCGAAGTCGCTTGTGGCCAGAAGCACGCCGCGTAGTGCTCGAACTTTGAAAGTCTCCTTTCCTTTCTCGAGCGAGACGCCAACGACCGCGCCATCCTCATGCCATAGTCCAACAAGCTCCGTCTCGGTGTATATGTCGATGCTCCCGTTATCTCGGCAGATAGACAAAAGTTGCCCAACAAGCGACCGCCCCATTGATGCCGGGCGTTTGAAGTAGAGAGAGCATAGCCAAGACCTCAGGCGCATTCGGCTGATCTTGAGGAAATCTTGGAGAGATGCAAACGGGCGTGTCAATATACGAAAGTCCTCGAATCTGAATACCAGAGGCACCTCACCCTCACGGGAGAGGTATTCCCCTAGTGAACCTAGAGATTCTATGTCGAAGATGGCCGGATCGAGCGTACGGCCGCCCGCTGGCAGTGCCCCATCCAGCTCGGGTTGATGATCGGGGAAGCTGGAGCGCGCTTTCATCCACCTAAACCCGCGGCCACGTAGAAAGTCAATCATCTCGGGCCCTTTGGTCAGAAACGCGTCTATGCGTTTCGTGACTGTTGTGGGCAAGGCGCCGTTGCCGTGTTCATCGGACATCGCAACAGCATTCTCGACATATGCCCTAGCCTGCAAGGTGCAGCCTGTAAGCTGATGAGGCTTCAATATAGGACAGGATTTGACAGTCCGATTTCCCGGCATCCAGATCATTCCGCTTGCCAAAGCTGTCTTGCCTCCTAACGCTTTCTGCCTTTCAACCAGGATGGTCTTGAGCCCTCCGGCTGCTGCAGCACCAGTCAGACCAGCTGCACCGCCACCGACAATCAGCACATCGCAAGTTACAACTTTCTCGGGCAGCTCGTGCATTGCTGTAGTGTGTCGATGCTATTCCTTTCGGGGTAAGGGGTGATGAGATGATCTGTTGAGATTTCTTGTGGACGTATAATTCGAAACAACACGTTTAAATCAGGTGGGATAAGAAGAAAAGACAGACAGACTAGTACCCCCGCTGGGAGCCATAACCCGCAGATCATGGTACGCGATCGACTTGACTCAATGCCTCTCTCTCTCTCTTCTGTTTCTCCTTTTTGGACGCCTTCCAAGACGTGCAGGGCCAACTTTAGACTGGGCATTGAAGAAACCTTGTCAAGAGGCACACAGACCACACTACACAGCCACCAACCACATGGCCTACGTCGTTGCTTCGCGAATGCGTATGCCTGGTGGTCGATATTTAACCGGTATAAGTGTTTCTCGGCAAGTCACATGAGTGGAGCTTATAACTGGCGAACCCAAAGCGCAACATCGCCATGATCCTTGGCTGAACCTCTTCCGCCGCTACTCCTCCTCCGCATATCAGCCACACCGCAAAACCCATGAAAATCCTTCGACGCTCCCGGCACAACTTGTCTTATACCAACGTACATCATTTAGAGAAGAAGGCAAGCGTAGCTCTGGCCCTCTGCTACTCTGCTCCCGTCTACCTTTCCGAGCCAAGTGGAGATGAGGCCACAACCTCAGCCGTCGTCAACGCTACCGCTGTCGCCACATGATGGCCAATTCAGCAGTAAGAAGGAGACCACTAGATACCTCATGGCAATTGGCTGATTTCGGCCACAGAGAAAAGGCATCATTCGCTGATGGAGGACGCCGACATTGAAGTGTGTCGAATTCTTCAAAGTTTGGCACAACAGACTTGCCCACAAGGGCCACGGGACGAGCAGCGGGCACGAGTAGCCGATGGGAACCCGAGTTGGTGGAAGTCAGAGACCATGAAAGGCGAGCCCGGATGGAGGCGGAAGCAGCCTCGACTGGCCGATCACTTGTACTACGAAATGTTCCTGCGGCTTCAACACAGCGTACGATAGTTTTCTAAACGAACAGTCTTCTAGATGCCGTGCATGGAATCAACATTACCTACCAAAGCCTCTGGTGCATCAATTAGACCCTTTCTTTGACAAGGGAACTGTCGGCAGCCGCTTAGAGATGAATGTAGGCTTCTAAGGAACGGCCTACAGGCATAAGACACGTCGGGTAGAATTTCGAGCATGCCTTCCTGAACAGATTGACGTCCCCATTCTCCAAAAAAAAAAGGCCACATGGCTATAACTCTGCTCTCCTTCTCATGTTGCGATACCCTAAACTTAGCCAGCCGTTCCCTGCTTTCTAGTACTGCCAGCCATGTTTGCTTCCGCCGGGGCAGCCAGGAGTCCCGTAAACGCCACCAACCATCCAAAGAATAACATCAACAAGCCACCAGATTCCGCCGCCACCAAGAGTGAGTAGCTTGAAGACGGCCAGAGGCCAATGATGTGCGTAGAACTGATCTACTCCAAACGAGCCCAGCAGAAATGAGAGGATCATAGCTGTCCGCTCTTGCTGGTAACACTTGGCGGTGGTGGGGCGCTCATCGAAACCTCCCCACGACCTCTTTGCCAGGTCGAAAGGTTTCACACCCGCTGCCACGGTACTCTGTCAGCGTCGAGGATACCAAGCTCTGCACCTCCGACTCACCGAATGTAGCGTATGCCATAGTACCGGCCAGGACCATCGTCAGATAAGCCCCAAGAGCCAGCCTCCAGTGTCGGCGCACAAGACAGACATCGCCTTTCGCCGGGTTTTGCGCGACAACCCTTCTCGAGACCGCTGATTCGGGATGTTTATGCTGCATTGGGGTCGAGAAGGAGGCTGGTGGTGGGGTCGGAAAGTTTGAATGAATGAATGATGCGATGAGCTGAGCCGAGCGTGAAAAGTAGAAGCAGGGACATTTCCAAGTTAAAAAGACAAAGAGACAGCAGGTAGATAGCTCAGGTCACATCAAGTAACATATGACCTAATAAAGTTTACCCTGATAGTGATCTAACATAAGACGGAGAGCTCGGGCATCCGAAAGATCTGTTCCGTAGATGGGGGTCATGCGTCAGATATTCGCCCTTCGCCTCACATGCAACATGTCTCGCTTTAGCTCAAACAAGATTCCGCGGTAACTGGATAAAAAATACACTAATGAATGTTGAGCAGCGCCTGGGCCGATATCGGCTCTACGAGTCAACCTTGGTGAATACTCACGGACAATCAAGCTATGGACTTTCATAGTTATGAGCACGGACATTTTCCTCTTCCTACCAAAAGTCTCTTAGCGGACCCGTTCCTCGGCTAACACTGCCCAACCTTATTCGACTCTTACATCGAGAAGCTCGACATGCCGAGATATGCCATATGGCCTCTATAGAAGGCGGATCGGATCCGGCAGCGCGAGACTGACCTCGTCCTTTGTATCTCTATTTTGATTGGCCATAGCACGTCCTTTTATTCCTCCAGAAGGTTGTGTGGCTTTGCCTCAAGTGGTTAGTTGATCAATCATCACCATCATCGTCGTGGCCGTGGGTGGCAGGCGTAACGTCAAGAAAACGATTAACTGCCGAACATAGCCGCCCACAATTAGGCAGCTGATAAAGGACAGCCTATCCATACGAGCGTACTTAACAAAGAGAGACGGGAAATCCAAGAATAGTATAAGAACAGCATTAAACCTCTCTAAGCGATATGGAAACCTGGACCTCGTGTATTTGTGATCAAGGATAATGAAACCGATACTTAGTCTCTTCTCTGTTTCCCTTGTCAGCGCCGCCTGCACCCTCGACTATGCCATCTGGGTCCCTCGTGACGGGGACACATTTGCCCAGGGTGTCGGGCAGGCTCTACCCGGTTTCGATTACGGGGAAGCCGAGGCACTTAATTCCGGTGTTAACATAAACAAGATTTACCCCGGAAGGACATACAAGGTCCCTTATGATGCCAGTATGGAGATCGTTCCCCCAGCTGCATGGTCAGGCGACTGCCCTAGGACCCTGCAGCTGAACCAAAATGCACATTCAAAACAAGCAGGTTCGCCTACTTCTCATGCGGTGAGCAGAGGCAGCCTGGATTCGACGGCCACATCTACAGGACTTGATAGTACGGCAAACCCATCAAAGACACCGACCGAAACGGATACTTCTGGAGATTTATTCAGTATCAGCTTACCCGGGAGCTTGGAGCCCACAGGCACCCAGTCGACCACCCCAACGACGGATGCCTCCACTCCCGACTCTGCAACAACGGCAACAGGCTCTCATTCTATACAGGAACCGGCGGCAACAGGCACCGGCAGTCCGCTCGTGTGCTGGAAAGAAACCCACCCCGAAGCAGGAAAATTCAGTTCAAGCAAGGAGTCCAGGGTCGATTTCATAGAGTCGTTTTGTAAGCGGCTCGACACTTTCGAGATCACCGCCCAGCATCCCATAGAAGAGGCACCCTACGATGACGTCTGGATCGGGATGCAGATGCTACCGTCCTGCCCGGACGACGCCGTCGGACCAGGTCATAGCAATACGTGCCGTGAGGTTCTAGAAAACATCAATGACAAATGCAACGAGGCGGGGGGCGTTTTCCAGACGGAATGCATCTTATATTACTTTGTAAAGCTTGGGACGTAACCGAAGCGGTCGCCGAAATCGGCAACGGCGAGGGGCTCCGTCCATTCTTTGATTCTATACCCAATGTTAGTTGCGGGCCTGGGAGGTCACATCCATCGCCAGACATCTCAGTAGGTCCTGTACAATTATTCATTACAAATAGGGATAAATACTCAGCTACTATGTGCATCAATCGGAGACGCCTAGCGGACTTGGCACGGTTCGAAGTCGCAGCCAGGATGTTGCTTATCGCCGCCGGCAGAGATAGAAGCCGTTCCAAACTCCGAGAGATCCTGCACTAGCCGCTGTGTTAGCCGAAGGTACGTGCATGAGCAAGCAGTCTTAGTTTCCTAGATATAGTGCTAGTTTGCGAGAAGAACAGAGTTCAAAACACGCTGCCATCGAGCGTATGCCCTGACTAGTAAAGAATATTACGCCTGCGAGGTCTGCCCCGCCCCGAGGCCACATGAGGTATATGAAGTCCTATCCAAAAGAGCAAGCCGAGAAACCCTCTGGTGATGACGATGAAGGCGAGGGCCTACAACATATTAGGACTGCCATGCAAGGCTCAGCGCTCCGAGTAGACACGCTCAACAACGTAACTTCGCCGGTTAAGCGACCCAGCGTGCATCATCAGTGTTGGCGATCTAAATCACCTGATCTTAGCTGCTAACTTTGACTCCGACCCCAGCGTTGGCCCCGATTTGTGCCTTGGCTTCGACTTCGGCCTCTGTCTTTGGTGGCCTTCTGCGTGTTTAAGTTTAGAGCCTCTTGTTTATAATCCGAATCCGGATCCACGTTTCCGATATATACTGCTCCTCAAGAACGGAGCCCAGACAAGACTATGGAGTAGGCAGTCTCGAACACAATGTCAGTTCATAGCAAATCCACACGTGATGCAGCTGTGTGCATGCCGACCTTCCCCTTCTCATCAACGATCTCTTTCTAGAAAAGGCGGAGGAGAGACTTATAATGCGTCCAAGTCCATTGCAAGTCAGTATGGTGCCAGAAGCGGACTATGAAAGGACCTCTGCTACGCCGGAAGGCCGTTGCTGGCTGGGTGCCCAAGGTCTCTTTCGGTATCTGTAAATACCCTCTCCATACAGGAACAGTGCGAGTTAGCATGCGGGTTACCTTAACTCATCCGCTACAGCACGCCCTAGCCTCAGGTTTCCCATATACTGTGCTCGAAGGTGATCCAGTAACACTGTATGGGACTTTTAAAACTTCACTGACGAAAACAGAAGTTTAAAATCATGCGCTCATTGCGGCGGCAGGCGGACCCCATCTACGGGACGCTACGGACGCTACGGACGCTACGGACAGATGACCCGACTCAAATGCTGTTCTAGACAGTACGCCAGATATAGAGCGTTGTATAAAGTACGGAGTATGTAGCAGCCTCAAAGACCTCGTATCCGAAGCAGCCAAGCCTGAGCAAACGTACCACGAAGCATTGCTCTACTCCTTCGTACGTACATACGTCATCATCCTGGGCAGGCCTCTACAGTGACCGCGGGCGACTCTTCAGCATGGGCCCAACCGAGGTCATAGTCATAACCGCGATTTCGGTCATCTTCTGGGTTATACCCGCCATACTGGCCGCCCATATACTCTTCGTCAATGCCGCTCACAAATGGCCGCGCCTGAGGGTAGACATTTGCCTGCGAAGCCTTGCCATTATCGCTACCCCGATACTCGCCCTTTGCTGGCCCGTTGTTCTCGTATCATCCTGTTCAATGTGGCTTGGTTCCCGCGCGCTTGCTTCCCACCACACCTGCCACGGAGGAGACGGGAATGCCCGGCATTCTTCGACTTGGTATTACTCAGCCTGGGCGCAAATTAAAACAGGATGCAAACGCAAAACATACACGACAGAAGAAATCCCGGCAGGATATAGAGTGGATGTGGAAAATCAGGCTGCAACCCATCCCCGGCTGAAAACACAGCCCGAGCTTGTCCGCACCGGGAATGGGCAGAATACAGGCATATCCAACCATGCTTCGAGCCATCTCAGCCTTCAAGTTGAAAGGATAAATGGGATGGGAGTCGCACAGTATGCCCACCGGTCATGCCAGACAGATCAGGACACATCACCTCCAACATATCAGATGGCTTTGGAAGAGAGTGTAGATAGAGCCGCAATCCCGGATGGACGGATGCCTCTGCCCGTCTATTCCGCCTGACATATCTCACTCTTCACGCTCACCATTCCAATTCAACAAAGCGAGTTGCTCCAGAAAAATACACGGGAAGTGCATGGCATAGGGTTCAGACGGTGACCTTAGAAAGCAGCAAGGAGGTCCCGAATGAGCTTGATTGATCATGTGACTGGGCCTAGTCGCTCGTCGGGGCAGGAAAGGACGCAGTAGGCGAGAAACGCAATGGAGAGAGATGGCGATGATGATGAGCGACAATCAAACTGACTCATAAGCCAAATCATGATGTTAACAACTCGATTGCGAACCCACGGCGACGCTGTAGTCTCCCCCATGTACAATAACTAGTATCCTTACACCAGTCGTGTTACGCTTCATAATTCAATGCATCTCACATCTCAAGATACTACGGCCATATACAAGCCTCTGTTACATCAGCATTCTCCGCTGGTATCAATGGTTGCTCGGTTTATCATAAATCTAGTATGATTTTTACATCTGTGGGCCAGTAGTCGTACTTCGTCGGATGGTAGCTACTGTTCTTTGTTACACTCACGCTTATCAGTCCAAGGCCGTCTACGGATCATGTATTTGAGGCCAATATCTTACTAAGCAGCAGCCGCCATAATCCGAATTGATGCTATAACCATCAGCTTTCCCATCAAACCTATGCTTCACAGCTATAAACTCCAAAGTCTCACCTAGGTGCACCTCTTGATCCGTGCACAAATAGGACCCAGAAATCTTCTCAGCCTTTCTTCGTCACAGCCAGTAACACTCCCTCCGTCCCATAAACCAGATTCACTATACCAGCCTTGTATCCGACCACCGGCCACGCACTAACGAACATCAAGTGGCAATAATGAAAACTGGTGAGGCCTCAAAGGTGGGACCGAAGCTCGTGTCCAGCACAACGGTCTTCCACAAGTTTCCTTTCTTACCGCCTGAAATAAGATGCCGAATATGGCGGATAGCTCTGTGGGAAGCAGATGTGTCGGTGATATCTATCACGGCAGACGATGCAAGCCAAGCAGACAACAGTCCCCCTCCAAGGTGCGAGGTTGTCCAGCAACCTGGAGCATCTACAGTGGCTCTAGCATGTAAAGAAGCGTCTGTTGAGTGGACCATGATCAGCTGTTACTTCTCGGAGTACTTTCCCGTCAATTTGTGCCTCCAGCGCACAATATGCCTGCTGCAGGGCATTCCACACTCTTATGTGAAACCAGCAAGGGGACTCCATCCTCATGGGGGCATGATATCCCGTATACAGCATGTTGCTTTTCTTGTCCTGCCGAATGTAAACTTGATGGAGATTTTTGCCGCTCTTTCAAATTTCCGCTACCTCGAAACAATCACCGTCATCATTCCTCCGTGCCCCATCGAGGGCGTAGGACACTTGGATCGTCGCGAAGTTTCACAAATCGCACGGGCCCTTGCAGAATTGGCGGATGAGCCTGCCCCTGGCTCGCAGGATGGCAAGTTTGGTCATGTTGGGCTGCTTTTGAGGGGAGATCCACCAAGCCAGACAGTGAGGGTTTTCTACAGCCGCAGGGATGCGCCCCGAGTGAAGCTTCTTACACCACGATGCAGCGAGCCCTCCTTGCACGATCCGACGCTTCGGAGCTCGTCGACAGGTTTCTCACTCATTCACTATGCATAACCCGAGGCGTCTTATTGAATGCCTCGCAGCCATTCCGGGCGCCTCAATGAGGGAGGACGGCCGCGGACAGTAGTGTACCACTGCTCATGGTACCGTCGTATCTGATAATGCACCATGGGATTTTTTTTTTTTGCATTCGAAACAAAGACAATGGTCGGCCAGTATTGACTAGTCGGCAGTGTGAGGACTGGCCTAGAGAATGTGACAGAAAGGCCATAAAACTCTCGCCTCGCACGGGTGTATAGTTTAATGTAATATCCTCAAATGCATAAACAGAAGGGGGGCTGCAGTTGTCATTTTCGTAACTTGTCGTGTTGTTACAGTATCTTACGCCATCATACCAAGCGCATCTATCTGCAAGGGCCCATCGTCTCCACGTTCTCCAGCACCTTGATCCCTAGCCGAAAATGGACCAAGTCGTCCGGCGCGTCTATTTTTGGCTTTATTTATAAAGCAGACCGTCCAAGTAGGCCCTGACTTCTCATGCAAATAAGTAAAATACCGCGCCACAACTTGTGAATTTTCGGCGGCGCTCGGGAACCTAAAAAGAAAAAGAAAAAAAAACGCCCGATCAACCTAGTCTGATACAGGGCGATGCTCGAGGCCACTCCCTTCCCTGAAGCCCATCATCCGAACGTCATGGCCTGCTCGAGTCGTGCCGTCAGGTTGCAGGATTCAATCTCCAGCTGGGATCAAGATCTCAAAGGGATTCAGGAGCCCGATGCTGCGTTTCACGACGAGTTGGCCATTCTTCGCGATCGTTCGAGGAGAAGATTAGAACAGTTTGCTCTCGACCCTTCTCAAGATGATATATCGCTAGTTCAGCTGGCACTACTTTCGGATGGCCGACAAATCAAGGAACTAGAGCTCAATCACGCTGCCACAAGGGCGCAGAAGCAAGAAGCCTACGATCACGGAATGGAGGTACTCGTGGGAAAGATTATTGGGGATCTGATCAACCTATTCAGCCTTTCAACGATGCAGAGATTGGCTTCAGAACTGTTTTCTCCCAATGGAGACCAAGGGCATATCGCTCGCCTCTCTGGCGACTTCAACAAGCTTTCCCCTCCAGACCAGCCGGATGCAGCAGCCGAGGAGTTAGTTTTGCAGCCCAAAGGCTACCATACAAGACACGCTGGCAGGCTTCGTCCGATGCCGTTGCCATCGGCTGACTCGTCCGTGGCAAAGTCTGGCGCGGTAGGGATTTTACGATCGATTCTAGGAATTATGTGACTGACTTTGTGTAGGTCAAAAGAAAGCAGGACGCCAACATCGGCATTACCAGAGACAAAAGGCGCTGTCTGACGGTAGTGAAACGGGAGCCCGAACCCGAGATTCCGAGACCTGCTTTTCTGACCTCAACCGAGCCACCCCTTGCCGTAACCGAGAGCTTATACCAGCATGATGACAGACAAAAGGCCATTATCAGAAAGAGGGGCCGCACGCTTACGAAAAAGAGCGTTGAATTCGGAGTATACGGTCATACCGCCTGTGTCCTAGTCTACAGGAATCCCATCCGCCACAAATGGGTCTGTGCAATGCACATTCCGGAAGGCCAGGATGTTCCAAGCTTGGATGCCATTGTACGCTTCTCTCTATGCCGTCTCAGTACCTCGTCTAATTCGCAACAGGTGGCGGACCATCTCAGGTCCGAGATGGCGACGGAGTCCCAGCCTTCAATAGAGGCCGGTGAATAGCGGCTCAGGATAAGAGCATGGACATACGGCAGACTAGAAGAGTTCCCAGGCGAACGAATAGAATAGAACCCTTCGTCCTCGTTGATAAATGTATTCGATATTTATCTCCTGCAAGCTAAACTTTAGAGGTCTAAGGAACGGCAAGATGTAGTTTAGATATCGAGTTCGCCCTCTTCCTTTCTCTCTGCTGTCGTTGGGACATTATCAGAGGCAAGCTGTGTCTCCCCCGTCCGCTGCGCGTCCAACCAAATGTTCAGCACAACTCCATGCAGGGCGCCTACACCGTGATCCTCGTCGTAGCGCCTTGGGTCAAGGAAAAACCTTGCCAACTTTGGCGCCAGAGAGCAGCTACAAATGTCAGGTGGCGCACCTACGACTCCAGTGATCCCATCTCCCGTTACTTCTCCATCAACGGGAGCCCGCTGAACCCTCGAAGCCTTGACCATGCCGTGCAAGAGGCCCGTCCTCGAAACACCGCCAACATCGACACTATTTCATGTTAGGTTATCGTGCATATCATCCCGCCTCTGGCTCCCGGAACATACAGGGCTTGCGGCTTATGCATTGCACTGTCCGACCTGCCTGGTGAGGCTGGAACCATGCTCTATGCCAATGCTTCTACAGCACCACACAATAGCAGGATTTAGATGATTGCTGGGCATGATAGTGAAATACAAACTGGCGAGTCGGTAGCTGATATCATGCTGTACCGGGTAGCCTCCGATGTTCTCGTCTTCTACGCACCACCCTGCGTGGTGGAGACTGCTGGAACTCATGCGACAAAAATGCCCTTTTGACGGGCAGGTGAACTCGAAAGGCTTAACACGACAGCCCTCAGATGCCTTAGATGCTAGAAGAAAACAGATGTCGCGTAATAATGTACGTCCAAAAATGAAGATTCCGGGGCGAACATGGCGAGTGGCAGGTGTCTTTGGGATTGGCAACCGTCCTAAATGGGCTGGCCTATCCTCAGCCAATTTCCCAAGACGGTCGAGATCTATAGCTTCTGGAGGCTGCCCAGCTGCGCGGTTCCTTCTTCTCAGCTAAATACCCATATACAATTGCAGGACCGCAGCTGTTTAGTTTGCAGACGACCGAGCATCTCACAGCAGCCTCCACCTCATTTTCCGATCACAGTTATGTTCCTCACCCGCTTCAAGCTGATCTCGTTGCTGATCACGCTCCAAAGCGTGTTGAGTCTGGCAGAGCCCGATGTCTTGCAGCGACATCAGCTCGAGCCTCTGAAACGCGGCACCAGCTACGTCAACATGGTCTATTTTGTCAACTGGTAGGTTATGCATGACTTGGGCGTCACGTTTAGGGGGGACATGGGAGCGAGAGGGATGGAAGCGAGGCTAACAAACTACCCATCACAGGGGCATCTACCAGAGGGATTATCACCCTCAAGACCTCCCGGTCTCGCGTCTGACGCACATTCTCTATGCCTTTATGAATGTTCAAGTGGATGGGACAGTGTATGTGCTTATCGGTGAGGTGTGTGTGTTGCGGATTGCTAATTGCTATTCTGTCAAAGCTATACAGAAGATACCTACGCCGATCTCGAGAAGCATTACGCAGGCGATTGTAAGTAATCCTCCCTTTCCCCTGTCTCCCCTTCTTCTTCCCGGCTTGCCCCCTTTTGCTGTCTTCCAATGTCTCACTATCTCTTTCTTCAAATTTATTTTCACTTTCGTTTTTCCACGTCTATCACAAAGGAAAAAGTTCCCTTTTCGCTTACATGTCCCCTCCGCGCTGCTCAAGCTTGGGCCGAAGGCAACGATAATGCCTACGGATGCATCAAGCAGCTCTATCTCCTCAAGAAAGCCAATCGAAAGCTCAAGGTCATGCTCTCCATCGGCGGCTGGACCTGGTCCACGAATTTTGCCGCGGTCGCAGGCAGCACCACCACGAGAGCCACCTTTGCCAAGTCTGCAGTCACCCTAATGAAGGACTGGGGTTTCGACGGCGTCGACATCGATTGGGAATACCCAGCCAACGAGGATGATGCCACCAACATGGTCCTCCTCTTGAAGGCCGTACGAGACGAGCTGGACTCGTATGCAGCCGAGTTTGCCTCGGGCCATCGCTTCCAGCTTTCCATAGCCGCCCCAGCGGGATTTGAGCACTACAGCAAGCTCCACTTGGCCGACCTTGCCCAAATCCTTGACTACATCAACCTGATGGCCTACGACTACGCCGGATCGTGGAGCACCCACACCGGTCATAACGCCAACCTCTACGCCAACGACGAAGAACCCGATGCCACCCCCTTCAACACCGATGGCGCCGTCAGAGCTTATCTTGACGCTGGTGTACCGGCTGAGAAACTCGTTCTCGGGATGCCCATCTACGGTCGTTCGTTCCAGGGAACTGCAGGACTCGGTGAACCATTCGTCGATGTGGGCTTCGGCAGCTGGGAGAAGGGCGTCTGGGACTACAGCGCCCTGCCCAAGGACGGGGCTGTGCCGGGCTTCGACCCCGCGGCCCATGCGCATTACAGCTACGATGCCACTACACGCGAGCTCATATCCTTTGATCCGCCGGAGGCTGTGCAGCAGAAAGTCGCCTATCTGAAGCAACTGGGCTTGGGTGGGGCCATGTTCTGGGAGGCTTCCGCCGACAAGAGCGGATCGGCATCGCTCCTCGAGACGAGCTTCCAATCGCTAGAGGTGCTTGACAACACCGACAACTGGCTTCACTATCCAAACTCGAGGTACAGAAACATCGCTTCCGGTATGGAGGAAGGGGCGTCCTGATCGGCGAGCCAATCACTATGTAGGACGGGATGTCGAGATTCGAAATGCAATGCTCTTGGGAAAGCTGGGTAGAAAGGCAAACGCTGAGTCATCAATAATACACGCAAAGTGGCGGGCAATATCCACGCTTAGAACTAGATCTAGATCTAGCACACCATACAGAGTATCAATATCAGAAACGACGGCACGGTGACGTCTCCAACCCCGCTTGTGATTTCGGCGTTCGTGTTGTGAGAGCCAGCCCGGAAGCATCATGATTTCCTAGGGCTGTCTAACTCGTGCTAGCCTCACCAATTAGCGATCTTCTTACCAAACTTGATAAGGACATCAAACAAGCGCAGATGAAGAAGTCATTTGCCGACGTCCGCCTGCCAAGACGCGAGTGGTGGGTCCACCCCGGAGGTTGGACAACGATTTTGTCCTTTTCGGCCTCCAGCGTACTGGCTGTGCTTCAATACCCTTCCAATCCTCCCCGAATGCTTTCGGATCTCCTTTGCCTCAGTAATACCGTCCAGGAGTCAAGGAACTTGTCTGAGGGCTTAGATCAATCGATCCCATCCAAGAGTAAGTGAACTCGTCCGAGGGCCTATATCAACCAAATTACCGATCTCATCCAGGAATCAATGGATTCGTCTGAGGGTGTCGCATAACATCCGTGTGACCGGATGTAGCTTTACTATCCGGTTTCACATCTGGCCTGTCGCATAATCCTAACGAAATGAACTTATATAGCTATGCCCGAACACATGGCTGTTCGGTTTCTTTTGTTCTATAGATAATTCTCATCAATCGACTGGTGTCACCAATGATCCCTGCGGAACCAATTGTCTGGCACAGGGCTTAGAGCAACCGATCTTATATATCTTTTTTTTTTTTTTTTTTTTTGCAGAGAGAGGACGGTGGGAGCTTATCGAGGCGAACTGGTTGGGGGAGTCGCGAATCGCCGTTCCAGCACGGCGGCTTTTCTAGACAAGTAGACGGAGGGCCGTTTTTGTCGGTCGTCTGAGAGGAAGATACACCGTTCGCTGATGTCCAATATACACCGCCCCAGAAGGACCGAGTGAAGCTTTTGGCCTCATCCAGACTTGCCTATCCTGATATGATATTTGATATGATAAAATAACCCTGATATCCGGATAAAACGTTCTCCTGATATGATGTCAGCTTATGGAGAGAGCAGCGATGATGTCAAACTAGCAGAGTTAGCAGCACTAGAGAAGAAGATATAATAACACGCAGATATGCTAAAGGGCAATATTTCATTCGATTCTAATTTAACCATCGTCTAAGAACATTGGCCGGATTCCGTCGATGTCAGTGCCGGTCCTGTAAGTCTACAATGAGTTGTACAGTAGGCCGAAGAGCGAACATTGGACCGCTGGAGGGCATATCTAATTTTGCACGTATGACATTATTTACAGAAGCTTACGCATTACATGTTCACACGATCGGTTCGTGCTGGTTAGTCTGGCTTCTTTGGCCAGTTAGATGGACATACACGACGAGAATTCACGTTCAGTGGCATATGGAAATGCTAGAAAATGTAAAACAAAAAAAAAAAAAAACTCTTGGCCTCGTTTATTAGGCAAGAGAAAAAAAACAGTAGCCTCGGAGGGCGATGCCCGGTCCCCTACGGCGTAAATGTAGTACCAGCCTCGGAGGGCGATGCCCAGTCCCCTACTGTTATACGAAAGTGTTGTACCAGCCTCGGAGGGCGATGCCCAGTCCCCTCCTGTTGTACGTTGTACCAGCCTCGGAGGGCTATGCCCAGTCCCCTACCTGTTGTACGAAAGTGTTGTACCAGCCTCGGAGGGCGATGCCCAGTCCCCTCCTGTTGTACAAAAATGTAATACCAGCCTCGGAGGGCGATGCCCAGTCCCCTACGGCGAAATGTTGTACCAGCCTCGGAGGGCGATGCCCAGTCCCCTACTGTTGTACGAAAGTGTTGTACCAGCCTCGGAGGGCGATGCCCAGTCCCCTCCTGTTGTACGTTGTACCAGCCTCGGAGGGCTATGCCCAGTCCCCTCCTGTTGTACGAAAGTGTTGTACCAGCCTCGGAGGGCGATGCCCAGTCCCCTCCTGTTGTACAAAAATGTACCAGCCTCGGAGGGCGATGCCCAGTCCCCTCCTGGTACGTTGTATCAGCCTCGGAGGGCGATGCCCAGTCCCCTCCTGTTGTACGTAAGTGTTGTACCAGCCTCGGAGGGCGATGCCCAGTCCCCTCCTGTTGTACGTTGTATCAGCCTCGGAGGGCGATGCCCAGTCCCCTCCTGTTATACGAAAGTGTTGTACCAGCCTCGGAGGGCGATGCCCAGTCCCCTCCTGTTGTACGTTGTATCAGCCTCGGAGGGCGATGCCCAGTCCCCTCCTGTTGTACGAAAGTGTTGTACCAGCCTCGGAGGGCGATGCCCAGTCCCCTCCTGTTGTACGTTGTATCAGCCTCGGAGGGCTATGCCCAGTCCCCTACTGTTGTACGAAAGTGTTGTACCAGCCTCGGAGGGCGAGGCCCAGTCCCCTCCTGTTGTACGTAAATGTAATAGTAGCCTCGGAGGGCGAGGCCCAGTCCCCTACGGCTTGAGAGCATTGCTCCGAGTCCTGTGACTCTCCGAACCAGCAACCATGTTGCTGCCCCGTTGTTCTTCCAGCTCGCCTCATTGGCGGCTGCGTGGGACCTCGCGTCATTGCGGCCTTGGCTTGCGCCTCACCCGCTCCCGCTTCGTCCACCCAGGCATGCCTAGGTCTCGACCTTGTCCACACATCTCGATTGCCATTGAATGGGTCAGTGACTTTGGGGCGTGCCTCAGTTTTGGGCCATTCGAGGTTCGTGATGCCGGACAAAGCCTTCCAACGCGTTCCTGCTTTACCCCGCAGGGAAAGTTCTGCAGGAACGCGTTGAGAGAAAAGAGGAAAGAAGATTCGGAGGCAGTACGGGGGAGTGGGGGAGATATTTAATTACATTCATGACGCCAAGAGGAGACGGAGGGGAAAAGGGCCAAATCGGCCCGCCAATTTTCTGGCCTAGCGCGATCTTCTGGCCGAGTGCGCAGAACGTCCCAAACGCGCCAAACGTCCCAAACGTCCCAAACGTCCCAAACGTCCCAAACGTCCCAAACGTCCCAAACATCCCAAATGAGCCCAACATTCCCCGTCTTCGGGAGTGGGAGGAAAAAGCGCCAAGTCGGCCGCCAATTTTCTGAACGAGCGGACCCACCATTAGCGTCTTCAATGGGGGTGGCCGGAAGAAGCGCTCGACGTCGGCAAATGACTTCAGCACCGCATTTGTCCGTGTTTTGACCAAAATTTTCAGCAGCGGGCGAGTGGATACTCACGGCGGAAATTTACGTTTTCTCCCCGAAGCACATGCACGCCATCCCAACACCCTGGCATCAATTTTCGACGCTTTCCCTACCACAAGAGGATCGACTGAGAGAGCGAGCGGGCAGGTTGAAAGCAGCTTATCACGTGATGAAACGTCCTTGCGCAAGAGCGAATCACTTTTGGATGCTACTTGAGGGAGCGATGGCTGCTGGGAAATGGCGGCTAAAACCGAGTAGGAATAGAACCTGAACCTGAACCTGAACCTACTTGAGGGAGCCTATATCGTTGTTCGCGTTCTTGAGGTATCTCAACCTAACACCTACACAACGCAGCTTGAGCCCTCCTTTGACAACGTTTCGCCTATGGCTTCCACGCAGGATCTCGAGCTGCAGCTGCAGCAGCTTCAAGAGCAACAACAGCTTATCTTGCAACAGCAAGAGCAGCTTTTTTTGCGGCTCCAAGGGCAGCTTTCTCAGCAACACCGGGAGCTCCGTCACCAGCTCCTTCAGCAGCTCACAGGCACCCCTCCAAGGACCGCCTCGCGGCGGGATCTCCAACGTGCGTCAAAGACAAAACGCAATGTATCGATTCATGTGCTTCGATCAGTCGGGTGGAACGATCAGCAGATAGCTACACATCTTTGCCTTCAGCTATGGCAAGTTCAACGCGTACCTACTACAATCCATGATACACCCCACCATCCCCTCTGGCCGCCCTCCCCTACCTATGGAGGCCCAAGTGGAAGAATCAATCAAGTTCGTATTTGCCTCTAAGAGACTAAGAGAGGTTGGCGGATGGCTTACTGGCGGTTATCACAGGAACGAGGTTGGGACTGCTCGGTCGATGCTGTCACCGGTGGCCTACGACGGGCCGGCTTGGCGAGACACATAGCATGCCGGAAGCCTCCGATCACAGAGCCAGCGCAGCAAAAGACACTCGCCTTTGCTACGCACTGCCTCGTCTGAATCCTTAGCGATTGGAAAGTTTTTCCTTGGCCTAATGAGACCCGGGCTACCGAGGAAGGCATACACGTACATAGTTCACGCACAGAACCCGGCGGAGAGCCCGCTCCAACCTGTAGTATTAGATAGCTTCAGCGGAAGAAGTGATGGGAGTTCTGGGGGCGACTTTTCTGGGCTCTCAGGCAAGGGCCCTGGGGTCTACTGGAAGAAGGATCGGGGCTTGATAGGAAACTACTAGCTGTATTGAATATACCGTTGCGATATACCAGGGGTGGCATCATCTTCATCCGCATCAGTAGCCCTTCTCGCAATCACGTCAAATACTGGTTGGTCGAATTCTTGTTGCTGAAGTGCCAGGAGATGAAGAGGGACGGTCAATCAATCAAGGTGCTAAGACATCTTGGCCTGCACACGATCAATGCCATGCCTCGGAAGACGAGGGCCATCCTTCTTCATACCATTAAATCTTCAAAAGTCTACTCTCCTAAAGTCGTTTCTGGTTTTAGTGAAGCAGTGACAGCCCAAACAAAACCAAGTCGACGCCTAGGTAAACTCATTTGATGTTCCACGTAATGAGTGATCAAAAAAATGGAGGCAAAAGAAGGAAAAGACAATTCAAGCATCCAGACATCGCCACCAAAACACCTATTTCCCTTTATCTGTAGCTCCATTTGAACTGATGCTTACCCCATCCTAGGAAGTGGAGAGAGCCCACTCTGAAACCGCGAGGCACCGAGGTAACCCTACCACGAATCTACTCGATGAAATAGGGTATCCTACCCTGGATAGGCTACGTCACTTGGAGGTCCTTGTCTTAGAACGTGCCACCGACACGACACGAGACATCGATATCGATTCCTCGACTACATGAACAAAAAACGCAAAAAAAAAAAAAAAAGAGAGAAACCCTCTGTTGGCCACACCATCATGATATCTGACTCTCATATGGTCTTTAGCAACGAGGTTCGTTGCCTTTAATGGACATCTCGACAGGGTCCATTGTTGCATGTTCTCCCGTCACGGAGTGACGCACTTGGTCTTGTTCTCCTTGCAATAGAGTCTCGGCCGTCTGAAAAAGGGGCAGCAAGATGTTCTCAACTAAATTATTCGGCAGTTCTCGTGCTCTACAAACGTTCAGCGTCTCAATATATTCCCTTTGAGATGAAAGATATCACTCACTCCTCGCGCATTGTCGAAACCCTGCAGGCAACCATGTCAGAAAAAAGGCAAAGCAGAAGTTCAAGGTCGATACTTACTGCTGTGCTACTTCCCTCATTCTATCCAACTCAAACGTCAGCAGGAGCGGCGACCCGGGGAAGGGGGAGGAAGGAGCCGAAGACTACTACGTACTGCTGAACCAATTCCCTCGTTCTGCCCGGTAAAATGGTTAGCATATAGAGGCAAGAAAGCGAGATCACTCGACCTATCCAAGTACTGACGTTTTGTCTATGTCATGAATTCTAAAGACATGAAGTGTCAGCGCACGATACGTCAAAGTGAAGCTAAGGCCAATCCAGAGGGGAAGGGTTTTTTTTTTGTTGGGAGAATCACTGTTTGCTTTGTACCCTGGCAATCTCAATAATCTGGTTCATGCGCTGCTCCAGCTCCGGATGATTCTGACACGCATTCTCCTCGCCGTAGTCGCCGACAAAACCGTCGCCATAGTTGCCTCTACGATTTGTTCAGCTCGTGCATATCAGAGAGGCTCTCTATGCTGGTATAACACGAACCTTTCATCTTGATAGCCGGGACCTTCGTCTCCTGCTGGCTGGTAAGCTGGAGACTGCGGATCAAGCCGGGCAACTGTCCTTTGCCTCAGAAGAGTCGACTGGGGTGGGCCCGCAAACTGTCGGTGCTGTCGGTGACGAGACCAAACATTGGGTCTGCATAGCCTCCGGGCTATCCGATACTGGGTCGTGGTGTATGGTTGCGCACGAGAGACATGGGCCCTATGGCGATGTCTTCGCGGAGGATATTTCATGATGAGACGCGCAGTGGAAATTGGGAATGAAAACGATGATTAGAGAGAGCGGACA
The DNA here is from genome assembly GCF_023522795.1 of Fusarium solani. Classification (NCBI taxonomy): domain Eukaryota; kingdom Fungi; phylum Ascomycota; class Sordariomycetes; order Hypocreales; family Nectriaceae; genus Fusarium; species Fusarium solani. The sequence goes on along the minus strand of NW_027072144.1, from coordinate 3,143,753 downwards.
TGAGAAACTGCGGGTGAAATTCTTCGATCATCAAAGGTGCTCGCCTGAAACGCTAACGATGGCAGCGACCAACAGGTGCAACAAGGGGTAACCGCCGAGGTCCAGCCCGATGGGAAATGGTTCTTGGCAGGCTCGAACAGCTGTTTGTCTCGTAGTGTTCTACATACCACTCAAAAGGAGCAGATTGTGACTCGTACATCGGCGCGGAACCTGCCATTGTGGGTAAAACAAGGTGCGAGCCTTTTGTCCATCAACTGCCTGATATTCTGCCCATGCATCATTCCATTACCTGCTCATCTCTGTTGCTCAGATCCAAAAGGCAAGAAACGGCCACTACTGTTCCCGGGGCAGCCGGGGCGGGTACTAGTCAGTGCCAGGCCGGCCGTCCGTTGCGCGCCGGCCGATGATTGCCACGTTGAAAAGAGGCCAATTGATGGTCCTGCCGCGGGGCTCGTCTGGTGCGCCCCGAGTGGAGAGGTGCTGAAATTAGAGTGGATCCAATAGAAGCTAGAGCCACTTCGAGTGCGACAAGCGGGCCTGATCATCACGTCGGGAATCAGCTGCAATAATGTTAAATGTGGCTACGAAATGACAAATCGATGCAGATGGCCCGATAATATTGAAGTTGATAGGTCACCTAGATACGAGGCCGATCGGAGGGACAGAGGGCAAAGGGCACGGAAATTGCCTCTTGTTTCCCCACTGAAGAAAGTAATCACCCTTTGTCAAAGCGCCGAAAAAGGGATCGGGTACGACTCGTTTCCTCGCTCAGTCGTTTCCTCACTTACTCGTTTACGGATACAGGAACGGATCTTTGCCGCAGATGTTTCGGGACCGTTGAGTGACATACCGCCCCGCTGATCCGTGCGGGCTCTGCAAGGGTCCAATTCAGTAGTCATTCCTGCATATCCATACGTAGTACCTGCACGACATGTTCCGCACGCCATAGCTGCATGTAATACCTGCATGATCGCGCCGTCATGCTACTTGCTCCCATGGCGGAAAATTTCCCCAGACGTTCCAGTAGCTTGACCGCGGGGTCAAAAATGTACGATACCAAAATGCAAGCCCTGAAACCGCCCAAACCACGCGGCGCTACGAGTCTGATCCTCTCAAATGAAGCCCCTATAGGTCATTGAGCGGTTGAAAAGGGCGCTCTGTGCGTGACGGAGTTGTGGAGTTGGAGGGGCTGAACGCAAATGGCCAAATTCTAGCGCGAAGCGCAGGGCTGGGCTTCCGTGGCTGAATTCGCATCTCCGGACGGTTCCAGATCCCGTTCACAGTGGAAGACGACATGGTTCACAGCATGGCCAGAGACGCTAGACGTCCGAATCAATGATGCGGATGGGTCGTTTGTAGGGGAAGGGCTTCCTAAGCGTGGAATGCAACAGCCGAATGAGTTCTTCACATAGCTCATCCAGCAGTGCATCTTTCAGCTGGTTTATCCACGCTTAAACCAGCCAAAATGCCAAATGAGCCAATTGCGAGAAACCTGCAATCCAGAAGCCGTTGTAAAACTTGTCAAGTCTGTAAAACCTACTGCGCCCTCAAACCGACCAATTTTGGCTTATCGGCCTACTAGGGTGTCCGATCATGCACGTATCGAACGTGGTTAACATTCCTGGAAAGCTCACTGTCGGATGTTTGTCCCGCCTGCTGTCAGCCTTGGCGCGGCTCGATGGACGGTGGCTGAAATTGACCTCATGTAGCCAAACCAGAACGTCGCACGCACCATTTCGGCCGTAATGTAATGCGTCCCGATCCCTGCGCACTGCAGGCGTCTACGTGACAACAAAACCCACCGCCCTTGCTGGTTTCGGTAAGGATGTGCGCGCTTCATACAATGGGATCCATTGCACGCCCATTACGGTAGATTTCGGTCTTGTTGTCCCACGAGAAAAAAAAAAAAGTCCGTTCGAGTGAAGCGCTTGTGGTCAAAAACGGCTGCCCTTGTAGTATGTATATCTGCGGCCGATCACGACTTGTCCATCAAGGCAGAATGCCACTTTTGTCCACGATTTAATCATTTACATGCATTGCAGTTTTGTCGAAAATCCCCACGTCGCGACACCATGAACGCTCAGGACCAGGCAGACAACCTTCACGCTTCCTCTTTTGGCCCTACCCCCAGTCTCAATGACTTCGACCCTACCAACCATACAGTTCGGGAGCGGCCTGAAGACCTCAACCAGCACGATTTGGATTTGCGGAAGAACCAAGATAAGCTATCCCCGTCTAAGTCGGGGAGGAACTGTCTTCGGCCAGTCTACGCCCGAAAGTCTGGCTCAAGGAGGAACCGTCTTCGGCTAGCCTACGCCCTAAAGTCGAGTAAGAGCCTTTTGTCAAGGGCCATCGACCGAAGGAGGGATGGGAAAACTTCCTCCGTTGCACGCTTTTGGGACTTGAATAGCCAGTCTTGGGTGGGCACAAGATCCATTGCTGAAAACAATCCCGATGCAAATGCCAAGGTATATATTTTATTTTATTTTGCTTTATTTTGATTTGTTGTTATTATTATTATTATTATTATTTTTATTTTTTATTTTTTTTTTTTTTTAAAAAAAAAAAAAAAACCTAGTTGTCATCCATCTTTTCTAGAGCAAATACTGAGAAGGCTTCAGAGCTTCCCCTGCCAGGCAGAACTCACTCCGAAAAGCGGTCGCACTCTTAAGAACAGAGCCCGCAAGCTCGGGCGCATGTGTGGCGTTCCTTATCTCGTATTCTACTACAGTCCCTCCACGCGGTGCTGGACTGGTCAGGCTTACGTGCCTTCGAACCAACCCACCCCGGACTGGAATTGCGTTGTAAGCTTGTTTGAGATCAAAATCTGACTCCGGTTGAAGCTAATAAGGACGATAGCTTGACACTATTTGAGGTTACGACTTATTTGCGGAAGGATGGCCAGAAGCCAAGGTTGGCCGGCTCCTGCTGTTGACTCCTTCTTGTTCTTCGTTCTCCCTCCTCGTCTCTATATCTGAAGAGGCGAGGCCAAGATACTAGATCTGCTGATCCTGCAACAGGTCTGTAACGCTGTTCAGACAATTCTTGTATCATCGTGAGACATCTTCCCTTGAGGTGGCTGCCTATGTAACAACATCATGCATGCCGCTTCTCCAACAATATCCGGATAGGGTAGAGGGAAATCTTCTTTAAAAAGAAAAAGAAAAAAAAAAAAAAACTAATAAAAAGTTTTTAAATAAAACAAAAATAAATAAAAATAAAAAAGACTACTGAATAGAGACGAACCGAAACGGCGAGCCCCAAGCCCATTGCTGACTTTGTTTCCTTCTTCTTTTCATCCGCCCCATACTATATTCTCCCTCAAACATCGTGTGGCTGACCTGCCTGGGACTTTTGGTGGCTCAACGTCTAATTCGGTAACCCAAGTATTGTCTGTGAACTTGAGGTTGTTTACATAACGCCATGATGACCTGACCGCAGGCGGCTAGAGATCAAATGCCTACCCTACGACATAGGCTGTTGGGACGCAGGGTAGTCAGCCTATTGGCTCGCTCCACCAGGAAACCACGCCAAGAGAGCACTATGGTCTTCCTCTGGCAGATCCAGTGAGCACCCGCCTCCCCCATTCCTGTGGGTAGACGTGGGCAAAAAAGCCGAAGCCAGCAAAAGTCCTCCACTCTTTGGAGGTGCTCCACTCTGGAGGTGCTCGATGACGCCCATAATTGGCTTCACTATCCAAACTCGATGTCGTCGCAGAGACTAGGCAGAAGAAATGATATGACGCAGCGTGATCGGTAGTATGCACATGGTGTAGGACAAATTCACGCAGTAGAACTTGAATTCGTACTTATCTCACTACATCAATATCGGAGAAATTGATGGGCAATCAAGCCTCATCCTCATTCTATCTTCCCCTCGTAGTTGTGTGTGATTTGGAGTTTTACCTACCCTACAGTTGGCACTCTACCATTTTGTGCCTCCATTTAGGTCTGGAAAAGTTTATTCTTCCCCGCAGCTGTTAGCGGATTGCTAGCGGACGGGGATTTTTCTGGCTACCCGACCATGCTTTTTGCCTTTGAGAAACCATCGGGGCCTTAACGGGCACGGACAAAAAGACTTTAGGAGAGCTCATCTCGCCGGACGTCGCGACTGCCTTCAGAACCAAGACAGATCGGGAGTATCGGAAGGCGCGCAAGGCCCTCCAAACAACGACGGCTAGTCGCAGATGCTTTTCTCCCTGACGGCAAGCTGCACGCCAGGCTTGGATTCCTTCCATGTGCCTGCTCGTTCGCTCCTCCTGTGGCAGGGAAGACATCCAAAAAAGATCCAGAGCGATAGGATAGCGCGTCGGCGCTTCGGGGAGAAAACGTAAATTTCCCGCCACGAGTATCCATCGACCCACTGCTGAAAATTTCGGTCAAAAAAAGGACGCTAAGGTCATTTGCCGACGCCCAGCACTTCTTCTGGTCACCTCCATTGAAGACGCAAATGGCGGGTCCGCTCGTTCAGAAAATTGGCGGCCGATTTGGCACTTTTCCCTCCCACTCCCGAAGACGGGGAATGTTGGGCTCATTTGGGACGTTTTGCGCACTCGACCGGAAGGTCGCGCTAGGCCAGAAAATTGGTGGCCGATTTTGGCCCTTTTCCCTCCGTCTCCCCTTGGCGTCATGAATGTGATTTGAGTATCTCCCCCATCCCCCCGCACTGCCTCCGAATCTTCTTTCCCCTTTACTCTCAACGCGTTCCTGCAGGACTTTCCCTGCGAGGAAAAGCAGGAACGCGTTGGAAGACCTTGTGCTGCGTCACGAACCTTGAATGGCCCAAAACTGAGGCCCCGACCCAAGTCACTGACCCATTCAACGGCAATCGAGATGTGTGGACAAGGTCGAGACCTGGGCATGCCTGGATGAGGCGCAAGCCAAGACGGCGATCACGTGGGATCCCACTTGCAGCCGCCAGTGAGGCGAGCTGAAAGAACGGGGCAGCAACGATGTTGCTGGTTCGGATGGAGCCACAGGACTCGGAGCAATGCTCTCAAAGGCAAAGGCTACGATCGCACATAAGCCAACGGACTGGGCAATGCTCTCCGAGGTTACGATCACCTTTCACGAGTCACAGAACTCCTCTGAAAGGCCCAAAATACTTCATATTTAGTTTTTTCCAGCTGGCACTCATACGTTAATGGCCTGATCATCCATTACCAGCTGGTTTTTTTTCCCCAGACAGTTGCTGTATAGACAGCTTTCCTGCTTTTTCATAGGCCTTAAGTTTTTTCTCTCTCTCTCTTTCTCTCTCTTAACTTCCGTTCCTATCATTTTCACATGTGACCAAATGTGAATTCTTGCTGTGTCTTTCTACCCTATCGAGCCAATGGCTAGAACGCATAGTCCCTAACTCACTCCTTTTTAAAACTTGCCGCACATGTCAAATTTCCTAAACTTCGACTTCTCGGCCTATGAGCGTAGCCGACGGCGTGACCGATCATGGATTCATGGGCCAACCTTGGCGACGGCGGAACTTGGCCAAAGTCCCTGGGAAACTCATTTTCGATGTTGGTCTTGCCCACTGTCAGCCTTTTGCGCGCGCCTTAGAAGGCTGGTCGCTGAAGCTGGCCTCCCGTTGTCAAAGCAGCGCACCGCACGTATCATTTTAGCTGCATGAGTGGCGTTAGTAACGTGGGAGCAGGTGAGGAGCCGTCGGGTGGCGGTAGCTCTTGGACTTGATGTGTCGAGAGTGTGCGAACACATGCTTCCGGCGAGGCCTCGTCACTCTTGAGAACGCAGACGCGTAAAAGAGCCGGAGCAAGGCACCATGGTCTAAGATAGGCATATTCAAACATCATGTTATCCAGGCCATGGAGGCAGCCCATGAAGTGTGTTAGGTGACGATCAAGATAATTGAGGAAAGCGGACAGACAACCCACGGACCTGGTTGGATATGCGAAGGCGTAAGGCTATAGAGATATCGCAGTAACGGACCCTCTATTCCCATGCCCCCATCATCCGTCCACTGAGACTAACCTCGTACAGTAGGACAAGCAGAAGCTTGGTCCCGAAACTTGGCCCCGAAACTTGGCACTTTTCACTCGGTGGTAAGATGGCTTCTGACTGCCATTTGCTTACACCGTAACATCAAATAGCACTCAAAATAGGCATCTCACACGTCATGTCACATCTCGTTCATCAAATAAGTATTCCAGCAGCTCTTAACTCTACCCCCTCTAGGCATTTGTGACTCTTCTACGGTGTTGTGGGCACGGAGCTTGGCTGCTTGGCCTGCTATTAGGGCCTTGGGTATTCTGAACCTACAATGAGGCAAGTCACTAAGGATGGTCTTCCTTGGGCTGACCCACACAAGACGGATGGCCAGGGACCCGCTTCGGAAGGCGAAGCTGGCGAACTCCGCCCAGGCATACTGCAAGCCAGAATGCGATTGAGCCCTCACTATATATATCAGTGCAACTCTTGCCTTGGCTTTCGCTCAAACCTGCCATCATCACACACCAACGTTTTCTTTTATCCACCTCCACAAGATACCTACGATAAACCAACTACACAGCGTTCAGCACAACACCACCCGATGGCGGAGAGCAAACAGCCCTGCTTGGAAGGCCCGGATCGAGGCGAGAAAGCCGCCGCGCAGAGTCTCATTGGGGCTTACGATGCCGATATTGCAGCTCGAAGCCCCGGCAACCCCTTGAGCGCGGTGAACCTTTCTACTGCAAGTCCCAGCTCTATAGAAGAGTATGACGAACTGCGCAAAGAGGTTTTATTCCGTGAGAGGGCGCTGGATTTTGATTACAGCTGCCAGCAGGAGGCTACGTCGCGTGAGCGGCTTGCTGATGCCATCATCCGAAGGCTGAAAGCCCAGGACGATGCCAATGTCTACGGGAAAGCTCCACCTAGGACGGGCTATGGGGGTCAACTTCACCCTAGGTTTGCCGGCGACCATTTCCTGTCCAACAGGGAGCTTATTGATCGAACGGAGTTATTCAAAGTCGCTCAGCGCATGCCCAAGGGCAGTCACTTGCACATCCACTTCAATGCTTGCCTGCAGCCTGACGTGCTGTTGGGCATCGCCAAGGGCATGGACCGCATGTTCATCATGAGCAATCTGCCCCTCGTTCCGGACAACGGCTACGAGAACTTTGGTCGGTGCGAGATCCAATTCCAGATCATGAACCCGGAAAGAGAATGTCCGGGCGATTTGTTCTCCGCTACATACACTCCTTGGCAGACCATGAGGTTTCAAGAGTTCAGGGACCGGTTTGGCCAACATTATAACAAGGCCACGGCCGATGGCTGGTTACAGAATAAGCTCATGTTCCACGAAGAAGAGGCGCACAATCACCTGCAGACAGCATCCGGGTAAGTTCTGTGCTGCCTTTCCAGTGTGAGTTTCCAGGAAGCGAAAAAACTGATACCGTCCAGGGCATGGGAAAAGTTCAACGGGCGAACGAGAATGATGAAGGGATTATTTAACTACGAGACGGCCTACAAAGCATACACAAGGCGATTACTCGAGGACTTGCTGGAGGACAACATCATCTATGCTGAGATCCGACCCAACTTCATGATGAGCAACCAGCTATGGAAGGATGACGGTTCCGAGCGCATCGACAATGAGGGCATCATGAAGCTCATCATCAAAGAGGTGGAGAGCTTCCAGGCGAAAGTGAAGCGCGAAGGCAAGTTCTTTGGCGGCCTCAAGGTTATTTACTGCACGCCCCGGTCATTCAGTCCCGATCAAATTAGGGAAGCCCTTGACGAATGCCTTACGTTCAAGAAGAAGTGGCCACGGTGGATCGCGGGTGAGCAAATAGATACCCACGCGCAAGGGCTGAAACGCTGACTCCAGGATAGGCTTCGACCTCGTCGGCGAAGAGTCCAAGGGGCGGCCCATCAAGGACTTTGTTCCAGAGCTCATTGCGTTCCAGGAGAAGTGTGCGGATCAGAACGTGGAGATCCCATTCCTCTTTCACTGCGGCGAGACCTTGGACATGGGCTCGGATACCGACGGTAACCTGGTCGACGCGCTGCTCCTCAAGTCGAAGCGAATCGGCCATGGTTTTGCGCTCGCAAAGCACCCGTACATTATGCAGCTCATGAAGGAACGAGGCATCTGCCTAGAGCTGTGTCCCATCTCCAACGAGATCCTTGGGCTCACCCCGCGTGTCAGTGGCCATGCGATGTATCAACTGCTGGCCAACAACGTTCACTGCACCATCAGCTCAGATAACGGGACGCTATTTCGGTAAGCCACTGCTGGCAAGTTTCTGTCTCTGAATTTACTGACAGGTATCCAGGTCGACTCTATCACACGACTTTTACCAGGTCATGGTAGGCAAGGCTGATATGGGGCTGTTCGGCTGGAAGCAGTTTATCCAATGGAGCCTGCAGCACGCCTGCCTCGATGGCGCCGAACACGACCGCATTTATCGTCAGTGGGAGCAACTGTGGGATAAATTTATCAGGTGGGTGATTAAGGAGTACGGCAATGCATCCTCGAGAAATGGATCAAGCCAGGTAGAGGGCGTTTGATTCACCTGATGCCCAGCGTTCGAGGAAAGACCCGATTCCGCAGGGAACGAGACTCGGTTACGATGAGTTCTGTATTATTTAAGTAGCTAGGGGCTGCAAAGCAGGTTGGTAGATTTTGTCTGAAAGAAAGAAAGGCTTTCAACAGCGATGAAGTTGCTATATATACTCCAATGTGTCTAATATGGTGCATTACATGGTGTGACTTGCACAACACAGAATGTGGTCTATGTAGGTCTTGAAGACGTAGCTACTTCCAACACACTGTGCCGCCTTATCGTCTGATTATGTTCACTAGCAGCAAGATATACGTGCCAAATAGAGAGGGAGCTGTATATACGACTAAAGTGAGTAGAAAACAAAGGAAGCCCCGGCTAGTTGCGTACAGTAATTCCTAGTTGCTGTAATATATCTTGCACTGAAGGCACATCTGGCCTGTCCTCCTGTGCTGCCACCAGGCTCGCGTATACCATTTTCAGTTCTTTGTGCCTAGCCCATCTGCCTTCCCTCCTCTTCAAGTACCCTGAGCAACAGCTCGAATGAGGTGGGTACGACTGGGGGAAATGATAGTGATAGAATTGCCGGTCGTCGTTGTTTGTGCTGCATTCAGCAAAGTTGAATAGGCCGGGCAGGTCGAGGGCCTTCGCATAGTCTTTCGAGACCATCGTTATTCCCCATTCCTGGAACGTCACCGCAACGGCACATTCAGCCCTGACAGACGAGGCAAATTGATGCTCAATTTCGGTCCTATGCAAAGCGCATGATTCGGGAAACACGTTCCAGAAGACTTGCAAGCGGCTTAGGCCACAGAACTTGGAAAGAGCAGACAACCTCTTCGCCGTCGATGTGTCGTAGTAAGACAAAACGAGCTCTATATCTTTGAACAGTGCTGTGTTGTATGAATTTGCAAATGACTCGAAGACCTTGGCCGAATCGAAACAAAGCCTTACTGGCGTTTTAATAATGCCGGCGTTTAGATTTTCTCTACAAAACAGTGTCAGAACTGCCGAAACAAAAAAGGGACCTCCCTCGACCTACATAACTGTGCATGCCTTTCCGAAACACTTCGAATCTGCCACGTTGGAGGGGTTTTGGTGACAGGTGACGAAGCACAATGACTTCTCGCCAAACATGTCCGTTGCTGTTGATTTGACGTGTACCACCACGGGCTCGGGCACCGCGCCTTGGTCGGTCTTGCGTAGCGCCATTTCCGGTGCATCATCCATGGCTGGCCAAACGGTCATTGTGGAAGCAAAGATTGGAGAAAAGCTTTCTTAGACTGTCGGCGGGCAAAAGGCGTAGATCTCTCTAGGAAGCTGACTAATTGCTGGGTCATCTTGGCCTAAATTGGTATAGTGCATGCTAGTAAAATCTCATCACGTGATGAGCTTATTTCAACGACATCAGAGGCCGGCTAAGAAAGAAGAGAAATTTGAGTCTGGTGTTCGAGTATCGAATCATGCGATCGCAGAGCTCAAATGGGACCGAAATGTGAGGTAGAAAGTTGATGGAACATGCGGAACGTACTAAGTGAACAAACAAAACAGATACCGAGGCAATAAAGGCCAAAATGGGCCAGAATGGGCCAGAAAGTATGAGTTGTTGAAATGGGCTCCGCTCGCTGAGCAGGGGAGAGGAGAACCCCCCCCCCCCAAAAAAAAAAAAAAAAAAAGGTAAAAAAAGACGCAAAAGCGAAAGTCAGACCGGGCTGGCCGATCTCTACTTTCTGCTCGACATCAACATCGGCTTGAGACCCGAAAATTTCAACGGCAATCTTAGCCGTAACCTTTAGAGCCCACTCTGTTCAAGCTCCGCCTTGGTTACTAGGTAGCCAAAATGGCACAAAGAGTTCGTAGGCCTAACGCTTGCCGAAGCAATTTTCCGTTTGCCGAGGCTAAAAATCACCCATGCCTTCGGTGCCAAGACGCGAGAGGGCAGTAGGCTTGATTAGACTGAATGATGGGGAACAATTCCGCCAAATTTCTTTCTACGTCTCCACCCCTCATTAAACAAAGCTCCATCAACCTCCACTCGCTGAATCCGTGCGTGCAGATTGAGGTTACATGCTACGTACTAAGTACGATGAAAACGGACATTATGCTAGTGATCAGCGGCCATCATCACTCGCATGAAAAGACGGTGCATCCCCACCATGTGGGCGGTTTTTGCGCACGGCCCAAAGTCAATGTAACTGCGGGTGCGCACCGTGCTTGAAGAAATGGATATTGGCTTTCAAAAGCAAGCTTCTGTTGGTTGCTACGTGGTGTCAGATAATGCGTACGGTACGAGATTGGCGGCCGAAGGAGACGAGCACGGTTGCCAACGCAAAACACTTGTTCCCGACTTCTCGACCCGGCCTATCAAAGCCCTGAGTCCCATCTTTTCGGAAAAGCCGCTCCTTCTGGCTGATCGCTGGCAGGATGGGATGAAAGGGGAGAAGTGGGCCGCTAAGTCATTCGAGGTACGGAGTACTCGAGTGGCTAAGCCGAGCTATTCTCGGCATCATCGGAAAGGCGGGCCTCGGTTACGATATCAATTCCCTAGAGTATCACGAAACCCCCATTAGAATAGCATATCGGCTCATGTTTTCGTTTGACTTTTGGTCCCATGCCTTCATTTTCATTACCGACCAGGATGAATCGAGATATGGACCGTGCGTGGGACATCGTAGTGGAACCCCAGTGCCTCTGACATTTTTGCAAGGGGTGAGGGGGGTTGCAGCTTGCTCAGCACGTATGAACTCGGGCGCGACGACTCGACCGCCGCCCCGGAAGCATTGGAAATGTGAAGAGTAGTGTTGCTGCCCGGGGGGGGGGGCCGGATAAAGATATCGGCGACAGAGCAGTAACGCAGGACCGAGCATCTGCGACAACGGAGAAGTAGCTGGAATGGCGCAACATTGCTCTCCTCGGCGCACGAAGGAGATGCACAACACGGATGCAGGTGGCGAATAAGACAAACGAAGTTGAGGAATCTTTCGTTCATTGTTAAAGTGGAAGGCGCCGTCGAATGGGGAAAATCATGCACGCAAATTACAGGTTATGTAGGCAGCAATCAAGTCTCGATTGGGACAGAAAGAATGAGTGCGAGTCAGGACGCAAGGACATACGGCCCTGATTTGGGGATAATGCTTTAATTGCTGAGGATATAATGTTGAACACTTGGAGAGACATGCCTTGAGGAGTAAGGTCAAGCAAGGCAGCCAAAAGGGGTTGTAAGAAGAGAGAGGTAGGGCTTTTAGCTGGTACAAGCCCAATTGCCGCAACTTTATCCTACATAACCTACCTAGCGTGTTGTTCGGCCTTAGGAGGCTCTTCTGACACCTTGCAGGCTGTTCGGGGTGCGTTGTTTGTTCACTGGTGTAGGGTCGGAGCCAATCGGCTATATTATCTAGCAGATGAAACTGGTCGAAGAGCATGTTGAAGATTTGTATGATGCTGAAACCTGAACTGGAGGAGCCCAATTCTCCTGACCAAGGGCTTGATCGCTGCCTACGTCTGTTGCGCATCTCGTCTCAGCACCTTCAACCACGCCGATACCTGCTTGTTGACCTCGGCAGGTGATTCCCATAGAGCCCAGTGGGATGCTTCGACCTCCCCACGAGTCAAGTCCTCAAAGTATTGGTCCATCCCATCCGACATGCTTGGTGGTAATTCTTCGTCCCTCGTAGCAGCGAGAAAGAGCGCTGGCATAGAAAACTTGATCGGCTTTAGCAAGAGTTGCAGCTCGTCAAAATAATTGTGCGCGCGTGTGCGATACCAGTTGAGGGGCCCCTTCAGCCTAGGTTCTCCCTTTCGAAAATACTTGGAAGTATAATGGTCCAGATCATCGCCCGAGATGAGTCGGGATTGGCCCAGTTTAGGGAGATTGCCAAAGAGAACGCCCTCTGTGACGCTGAATCCGACCTCACCCTCAGGGCTGGTCCCTCCAAACATGGCATTGAGAAATTGTCGAACCCTTCTCTTCGTCCCTTATCTCGTCTTCGATCTCGGTACCCCTAAATTGTGACTGGTACCTCGAATTTATCAGACCTTTGCTACGAGCAGCATCGTCTGGTGAAAGAAAGACCGACGAAGGCGGAGTGAAAGGGGTGCCGATGCTGAAGACGCCCTGAACAAGACTGGGAAACCACATGGCAGTGCGCCAGACCACGGCGCCACCCCAGTCATGTCCACCAAGGATGATTCTTTTGTCTTTGACAATCGCGTTTGCCAGCTCTTTGATGTCTTCGGCAATGCTCTTCAACGCATACTGGCTCGGCTGGTCAGGTGCATCAGTATCGCCGAAGCCGAGCATGTCCGGCGCCACGACCTGATAGCCCAGTGATGCGAAATGCGGAATCTGGTATCGCCAGCCGAAGCCCAGATCTGGAAATCCGTGGATGAGGAAGATTGTTGCAAGGGGCTCTGTTTCCGGATCAGCCCGCAGATAGTGGTATGTTTTGCCGCGGATAGAAGCTGTGTCCGGCGTGACCCTCGGGTCGTTGGCCTCTAGCTTGTCGAACTCCATTTTTGCCTAGATCGAGGGCCTAGCGGTGTTGAGGCTGACCTGGCTGACAGTTGGAAAGACGGTGAAAAGGAATATCTTGCGCGGGACGGGAAATGGGATGCTGAAGAATGTGTTTAACAATGATAGTTCTGGCCTGAATCTGATACAGTAGAGGATGATTTATAAACCAGTACTTAATACGACGTATTAGGACTCTGGGCCGATTTTTGCTTTCGGAAATGTGTGTGACAAAGAACGGATGAGGCTCTGCATGCATTGAGGTCGATCGTAGCCTCGATATGGCGCAGCCGAAGAGAGGTAACAACACTTAGCGGGGCTACCTAAGTGGACGAGGACGCAAAAGATGAAAGTCAATTTTATCCATAATACCACAAAAAGTGTCCTCTTTGTCCTACCATGTAGCCTTGGAAACATCCAAAATCATCCTACGCCTTCTGTGGTTGGATTTTCAGCTGGGTCATCCGACATGTGGATCTCTACGTCTACTTGGCGGGTCATGAAAGTTGACGATCGGGCGAATAACACTGTAATGCAAGGCACATCGACACCAAACGTGCTATGGAAATCTGGTTCATGGGTAAAAAGCACCGACGCGGGGGGCGGTATTCGGCGCCAGTTGGTTGACATGAAGGCGTGGCTTCGAAGAATAGTCTCGTCGACTCTGTCTCGTAAAAGGATAACATGACGCCCATCGTCACAGTAAGAAATCTCAGGCTCCTGTTTTCCATTCATTTTGGCCTCACTTGAATCATTCTTATCCGGCACTATCATCCGAACGAGAGACCAGAAGAAAGCAGCCCACGGCATCGCCATGCGGCAAACTTGATCCGGTTACGCCGACGATATAATGCCACTCTACTAGGCTCGGTTGTCGTTGGCAAACCCGGGAATAGTTTCGTTGTAATTCAAGGCGAACGGCCCCTTTCATTGTCCCTACTAAGTAATATTCATGCCCCATCGTTCAGTCTCGACACTAAGCCATGCGAATCCAGCGTAATGCAGCTGCCGTACCGTAGAATAAAATCACTGCTTTGATCCCATGTCCCCCGATATCGTCTTCTGGAAGCAATCAAAAGATGCTTTCCAAAACAGTTGACTGCTCCGCGCATCGCGCCGTGAACTTATCATCGGTTTCACTGTTTCGAGCCCATTGACACTCATCACGTCGATGATGTCCACTGCTATGGTTGAGTTACAGGATCGAGGGGCGCCGCAGGGTTCAGGACTTACTATGATTAGAGGCAATGACTTCATGTGACCTGTGGAATATTTCTGGCCCATGACTGCGCGTCAAGTCTTTCATCACACGTTTCGGTATGTCTTCAGGCCAATACATCCAATATACTCGAGCAAAGACATGATACGGGTCAGCAGCCCTAATCTCCAGTATATAGGCAATCCAGTCTCTCTCGGGCCTCTTCGGATCCCTGACAGCGTGCTCTGTCGGGCTGTCCTGGCTCGCCAACCGGTTTGCCACCCTGACAAAATCTCCGAGCCTGAATCGAGTGCCCCGAACTGCGCTTACCGATTAGCTAATTGTACGGCGTGTGGAAATCGGGTGACTTCTCTCACAGAGGAAACATCTGTAGCTCTGCAACCCGGACCACTGCGCGGCGGGCAGTACGCGGTAACGGTAAGAGACTTTTGAACTGGAGAAGGGAAATGGTTGTCGCTTAGTGACTTCGGCGCCCACGCTGCTGGAGCCCTTCGTGTCTTTCGCTTGCGCTTTGAGGGCAGGGGCTCGTTGCATTGAACGACCCTAAAATGGTACTCTTCTTCCGTAACTTTCGCCATTTGAAGTACGTTGCAAAGGAGCCCGCTACTCGAGTCGACGCAAGTGTCGCGGAGCGTGGAATGAGCGAATGGAAGATGATGAACAAAAGTTAATGACCCGGATGCTTTCCAGAGTAAGTGCGAAACCCCGAAAAACCTAGTAATAGCAAAGACGTGTTTCGGTCCATAAGTAACTAGATAGTGTATTTGTGGGGTTCCCGTTCGTTAGCTGCCCCTGAAGGACGGCTTTTAATCTAAGATCCCGACACCCCACATCAATAATTTGCGGGGCTCTCGTTTCTCCTAAACCACCTCCGGGGTCCTTTCGATACTGCGCGAACGAATCTGGCCATTTCCATGCTGGCTTGAAAGTGGCAAAACCGGGCCCAAGTTGCTCATGCCCCTGAACCACCGCCACTTGTGATCGATTTTCGCCGTGGATTCCTCAAGCCAGCATGAAGGGGGCGCCATAAAGGCTACGCACGTATTGACTGGCGCCTGCTCACCCGTTACCGGCAAAATGAAATCGCCGAAAATGCCACCAATGATCCATCTTAAAATAAAACAAATATTGACACCCGTCCTAGGCCTTACCCTCATCAGAACTCCCAGACACTGCCAATTGAGGACGACTCCTTCAGGGTTCTGCCCGACTCGTCGTCATCTGTGCCATCTCCAACCGATTCCTCCTCGATATTGTTCGCTTCCCAATGCTTCCAAGAATCCCACCACTCGAATGTGATGCTTTCCAGATTCGACTGGCAAAGTGGCGGGTGCGCTGCAGATAGTCCCCAAGGTTTCCACATCCACACTCGTGCCTTTCGATCCTGACTGTGATTTTTCGCACCAGCGACTTGACCGGAGTGGCGTCGGTCCACCGGCCAAGTAGATCGTCGAAAAAGCGATCCAAGTCGCTCCAGAGGACTATGAAGGAATTTTCTTCGTAGAACACTTGCCGAGCCTCCTGCAGCAGACGCTGTCCAGCCTCGTTGTCTCGAGCCTCATTCTTCAGAAGCAAGAACAAGTCAATGCTCTCATGACTGGTCCAGGCAATAGGCTCCTGTATTAAAATAGGCGTCTTCTCAGCTAAGTAGGCTGCGGAATACACTACGGCGTTCGTGCTCGGGGAGCTTTTCAAAGTCCTCGAAGCTCTTCCCGCCTGTGAAGCGACAATAGTTGTCTTCGGGGTCCGGCAGGTACCACGTCGAAGCTTCGTCGAGCAGTGTAGGAAACTGGAGAGTCGCATTAGAATCATTCATCCAAGCGGTGACCTAGCTAAGTACGAGACGTATCGCAAGAACGCAGCCAGCGGCAATGCTACTTACCCTATGGCATCCAGCCATGATGGATGTTGAACTCCTGTATGGATGACACCCGTGGCTTGGCGAGTTACACAGGTCCAGATTTCTTTAAGACAGTCTGTCCAGATAGAAAGAAAAATATACAAAGAAACATATACACACACAAAAGAAAAGTCTCAGGTCCCTCGAGCGTGTGTGCGGCGTGATGCGCAACCGGTGTCCTGCAAAGTCAGGTTGATGCGGCTGCCGGCCGAGAAGAAGATCGCGCAATAGCAACTTGAAAGTGGCATTCGCAAGTGCAAGACATCAGGGAATGCCAAAGCCCACTCATATACTGCTGGTTGAGGCGATAAGCATGCCGCGGCTTTTGTCCGCTTCCCCCCTTTGCTTCGTCGAAACAAGCGAGGGCCAATACAGGCTGCCATGATTGACGATACATGTTTTCCGAGAATTCTGTCGTTACGCCTATGAAACGGACTTGGCGCAAAGCTTGGAGGCTTTCTCATCAAATAACTGCCCAAACAGACCGACCGACCGTCGTCGTCGTGGTGGCGTGTGGCCCTGGGAAGAATGGTATTCTATCCGCCCGCCTCTCTGTGTCTGTGGCTGCAACTCATTACAGTATTCTCTTCCCAAAATGTAGATTACCATGGTTTTTAGAAGCAGAATCCCGCCTCCTGGCCAACATGATCCTTTACGTTCATTGACAATATGATGCTAGAATAAATTTATTGTCCAGCCACTAGAAACCACTACATACTCTCTTCGCCCTAGTCGCTGTCTTGGGCCTTTCTGAAACCAGCTTCCAAATTTCAAAACAGGCATCACCTCTCTCGAAAGGATTCCCCTCCCTCTTCTCGGCTTGCATTCTATTGCAATCTGTAAGGAATGTCCCTGAACCGTTGTGATCGCGCCTCGATTCCGTACAGCAGGCATCCCTTTCCCTGATAAAGCTACACTCTCCTCGCAGATGGTCTTGTCGTTCTCTCGCAAGCCCCAAAAAGTATTGTATGATTCACGTTCTCTTCTCCCGTGGCGTAGGCCATCTCCCAGTCATCAGGAACACGGAGAACTTCGCCGTCTGGTGCATCGGACAGCAGCTCTCTATAGTTGAAGTGTCCCTGCTCGAATGGTTCTGCCAGAATTTCACCATAGAAAATGAAAGAAGGGTCCCACGGCATCATGATAGTTGGTGCATCTCCCTCTGGCCAGTCGCTAGGGAAATCGGCAATTGACCGGTAGAACCCCGTTGCTGGTTCATAATATCAGTGATGCCCTGGTTGTGCCCGGTTTCACTGGCCAGACGAGTACCGCCATATTGGCATTGCTGTTGTTCTGGGCGTATGTGACAGACGGCAAGTGCTTGGTCGGGGACAGGCATGGTAGTCTCTTGGTCGACCTGCGAAGGAAGAGGGGCCACAGACCTTGAACTATGCTGCAGAGGGCAGCCTTCACAGGTGTACTCCCGAGGGCCGAATACCCAGCTTTCCGTGAACATATCTGGTGTATCAGCCGCCAAGTGCGGCGCCTCGCTCACGCAAGAGAGAGTGGTCTCTTGTGCCCCCTCGAACACCCTCGATGTTGTAGAAAGAAGGGTGAGGCTTGGGTCAATATTTTCTGGTTGGCAGTAGTTTGGGCCAGACAGGAAACTTCCATAATACATTGTCATCGGATGCATTTGGTCTGGTGATAATTGCTCCCTAGGCTGGAGTGATGGAAATAGACCCTGTGTGGTATCCTGGAGGTGTGACATGGCAGGATGTGAGGAAAGTCTTGGGAATGAGCGACTGGATACGAGAACGTTTTGACGTCGAACCTATGTTGAACGCCGCGAATATCTTTTTAAACCAAATTCGCCACGTAAGGCAAGAGAAGAGTTTCTGTCCAGTCGGTAGACCCAGGGTTATGAGAGAAGAATAGAGCGGCTTGATTGATGATCATGGAGGCAGTGGCTTTTAATGGTATGAAGGGTGTGAAAAAGGGGTTGAGGACTTGATGACATGCGGTTACCCCCAGGGGGCACCTACCTTGAACAACTGGTTTCCTCATGCTGATTTGATTGGTCACATGTCCGTGTCAAACACCTGATTTTGCTGCCGCTTGTGATACAATGGCACATGTCAACGGACGCAGGGCGCTGTCCTCGTGGAGGGGGGTTGCTGTTCGGAGAGGAAGGAGCCCGTGGACTTCGTCCTTGCCTCCACATCTCCCGTCCTTGCGCGGCAAAAATACAAGCCGGAAAACACCGGAACTGAACGTGGGGGATGTAAACCAGATAAGCCCATGTCCAGCAAGAAGGGAGGGTTCCGAGGAAGCCAGAGCCCCCTAAGGGGATGGCTGGACCGCCTACACACTGTTACGCCTCCGCGCTTCTGTATTCATGCGCGGTGCTTCGCAAGTCTGGTCCGTCTCGAATATCCATAGAGGCTTCTGCTGAGGGGTCAAATATAGAGGCTCTATCTGCATCATAACCCTCGCAACCTTGTTCGGGGCTAGTCGCTTCTTCAACTCTCCAATGGCCCGGTTGAATGCCATCTTCACCTCGGCAAAGTCTTCATTGTCGAAAGCTGTCTCTTCCATCGAGAGCCCTGGCGCATGTAGTCTCAGGAGTAGCCCTGATGCGCCAACATGGCTGAGTTGGGTCGCATGCATAAAGTTTGTGAGGGGGGTATCGGTGAAGTGTTGTTCCGGATTCCAAGATCTGCCGACAAGAGTGGGTGAACGCGACGATATTATAACATATTATAACATATTTGAACCGTATTTTGGCCTCTGAAGTCTGGCCATCGCGATTATGCGATTCGCCGTGGTCGTTCATTGGTTCTTCAAGTCGCTCTCGATGACAACGCGGAAGGGATGTGTCGATGACGGGCTTTGGTTTAAGCGTCGATGGAGATCTCGCCGCTGGTAGGAAGGGCACTCGGAGTAATCAAGCAACTGCAAGGGAAAAACAGGGAACGGGGAGAGTGAGGAGATTAAAGGCACTGCACGCGATGGATATCTACTGTTCTCTATTTGCGAACCCCGTCGAATTGAGTCCAAAAGCGACGGCGTGGAAGTGGGAACCAAGCCGTTAGATTTTAGTGGCATCTAAATGTACCGGTAACTCGAAAGGCTCAAACGTGTCCGGTGGCCTTGAGTTTAAACGTCCGAGTCCTCAAATGGCTGGAAGCGGAGACGGATGTCCTCAATCTTGGCCCGAGTGGGGGGGCAGAGGGTTTCTCTTGGCTGTGAAGAGCCAACCTCCTAGAAAAGCTGTCATGGTTTCTGGAAAAATTAAGACTGTCTGAAAATTCTTCATCCCTCGCCAAGCCAACGTCCTAGAGCGTAGTTACGGGATCATCCAGCCACGAGTCGGGTTCTTCCAGTCGCACATATCTATCAGTCCGCAAGCTAGGAGGTCGAGTGTTGGTCTGCACCATCACCGCGAGACGTTCGGAATCTTCAGAGCGGTCCAAAGCATGGAAGGCGCTGGCCCAGGTACAGGCGACATGCCTTCCGATCAAGCACTTGCAAACGAAACACTGTTCGAGTGGATGATGCTAGGACGTAGCCTTCAGGTATGACGATATTTCAAGCCGATAACAAGTATAAAAGCCGATGCTGAGCCTGCTTGCAGAAGGCCGATGAACTCACCCGGGTGAAATTCTGTTTATGCTTGCAGATTCTGGGCCTGAGCCTGCTTGGACATTACGACGGGGCCGCAGCATCTGAACTGCTGGCGCGGGATGAGGCTTCCTTACTGGCGCCCTTCATGCAAGTCGAAGGACACTTAGAGCCAGGATCTTTTGATTACGCTCAGGCCCATCATATAGTCGCCCTCGCGCGCGGCCTCCTCGAGGAGCTGGGCGGCGAACAGGATCGTTTTCAGCGCCGCTTCGACCTGCAATACTCCGCCCGAGAGAATCATGTGATATACGGCGCTATCGTCGACATTGAGGGGACCGGTTCAATGGAGGAGGCTGACCCGGAGCAAATGCATAAAGCAATGTCTCGGTCGAAGCTGATCAGAGATCAGAAATTGGTGTCTACAGAGGTTGTTCAACTCATGAACACGTGTCGGCATGTTCTGGAACAAGACTGGGTGTACGTGTAGATGTTACTATAAGGCATCTGAGGATGGTGCAACGTTAAATAGAGCGTTTTGAGAGACGAACTCCACGCCTCGCCCTTGTGTGGCCAATACGAGAGTGGAAGAGGCAATACTAGAATGTATGGAACGACGAATAGCTTCCCGCTAGCTGATGGAAGGGAGGGGTCAGTCGGCGGGGATTTGAGTTGATGATTCGGGGTCGACTTGGTCGGGATCACATCTTGGTGACGGGCGCGGGGTTCTCTGGCCGGGAACAATGCTCGCAGGACATTTGTTTTCAGGAGGGGGAGCCGTGGGAATTGCCTAGGGCACGGTACATTGATGACTATGAGAGAGTGATAGCCACAGTGTGTGTTTAACAAGCCCCTTCGTGCCTCGTCCGATTGTATTCTACATATCCCATACTTCACTAGTGGACACCACATGAGTCCCTTTTCCCAACGTAGCCAATCCATAACGGTTGAGTATATTATATTTGACGCCGAATCTTGCGCTGTGGAAGGAGCGCTGGCCTAAAATTTGACACAGACGCGCTTTCGAAGCTTGCCGGCTTCCATCATCTCTATTGCCTGCGGAAGATCTTCCAGCCCGATGAACTCCACAAAGGGCTTGATGCTATGCTCAGCGCTGAAGCTAATGCACTCTTCTAGAGTTCTGACAGTTCCGTTGCACGCTGTTTTTATGACGTATCGTTTGAAGATGATGTCCAACGGTTCGATCGTCAGAGGCCCATCGACAACCCCCACTACCATCAGGAGGCCACCCCATCTGATCATGCCGGGCATATCGTCATAAGCTTTCTCGGAAGGCGCAAAGCTGACAGCAGCATCCACCCCATGTTCTGTAACGATTTTGATGTCATCTGCATAAGTCGGACATAGTTCTGGATTGAACGTGTAGTCTGCTCCTGCCATTTTCGCGGCATCCAGCTGGCCTCCATCGATGTCAACAGCGATGACA
This sequence comes from Fusarium solani, assembly GCF_023522795.1. Taxonomy (NCBI): domain Eukaryota; kingdom Fungi; phylum Ascomycota; class Sordariomycetes; order Hypocreales; family Nectriaceae; genus Fusarium; species Fusarium solani. The sequence continues at coordinate 3,122,619 of NW_027072144.1, read as the reverse complement.
TTCAGCCCCATGGCTTTGGCGTACTGAATGCCCATTTGTCCGACACCTCCAGCGCCAATTACAGCTAACCATTTTCCGGGCGTAAGCTGACATTGCTTGATCGCGTTGTACGCAGTGACGCCTGCACAACAAAGGGGTGCTGAAGAGGCGACGTCCAGACTTGCTGGGAGTTTTACGGCACTGCGGGCATCGACCACGACGTACTCCTGGAAGTATCCATCGCAAGTAAACCCTTGTGCTTTCAAGCCTTGTGGACATCCAACGCTTGACCTATCGTCGACCATTAGATAAACCCGTCCTCCCGCGGCCGAGGCCTCGTGCACTTACCACGTGGTGCAGGCATCACATTCAAAACACCCGCTGGAAGCAAGAAAGCCGACGGCATCCCCTTTCTCGAACTGCCTCACCTGCTTCCCGACCTCCGTGATGATGCCGGTTGCTTCATGCCCTATGGTAGTGGGAACTTTCACCTCCTTGTTCATGACGAGGTCCGGATCGAAGGTTAGGCAGTCGGAGTGGCAGAGTGATGCACCGACGACCTTGACCAATATCTCGCTCTCATTTGGCTTCGGGATCTCCACCTTGTTAAGATGCAGTTTCTGATCAGCCGGGTCATATCTGGAGGCAGTGTTAGAGAACCGATACGCAGCAGAGGCAAGCATCCTCACATACTGCTGAGCCCTCATTGTGGCCTTGATAGACTTCGGGGGGCCATTACCTCGAGGGTGAGCATTCATGCTGGCGGAAGGAGAAGCGATCGCGAGGCGCTTCGTAAGGGCTGAGAGGCGGTGAGACGGCCCTTCCGAACGGCGTAGGGGTACATTTGGATTGTGTGAGCGATCTGGATTCAAGAGAAATATAATATTCGGTTCAGTGATGCCATTAGAAATCGAAAATGGCCCATTGAAGCCGCCGGGTACTCGTATTAGCCGGCAATGGGTCTTCTATAATCCAAAGCCATGACCTAAAGTGGACAGGGCCAAGTATCGCTGCGAGACTTGGACCCAACGCATTCGTCAAAAACAAGACTTCTAACCGACATTTTCAGATCGGCCGGAAGTAATGATACTTGCACTTTGTGACGGTACTAGATTGGTTCATTATTGGTACCCGGCACCCTTCCTGCGCATGCCACCCCTGGCGTTTTACGGGAGCTTTTCTTCAATTACCAAGTCAGGCTCATGGTTCTCATTCATCGTCATGTAGAAAGGCAGACCGTCAGGAATCTCAAACTAGAAATATGCAGCTGGCGGAAAACTAATGCAGTTTACTGATGTTCTTCCAGCGTTCACTCGATGGAGGTATATTTCTATCAGTAAATCTTCGCAAGTCTCCACATGCTGCACACCAATAACCGTCGATAATTGATGTCTTCGCAAATCTCTTGACATGTGCTCCTCCGCCCTCAGATATTGTAACTCTGCTGATCCAATAACAGTCCACCTTGCTGGACCAACATCCAACTGCAGTGCCACCGTGATTGGCTGAGAAGTGGGAGGCTTATTCACGACCAGAACGGACCAACTCTGTACTGACGTGTGGAGTCCTACTTACGGCCGAAGCACCTGAATCTTTTTCTCGACCATTGCCCCCGAAATCCTTCTCCCTCATCCGCCTCGTTGCTCACTGTCCCTGAAGTGTGATTTGAAAACCGGTTCTGTATAGCGCCCTCTTGCATCGTAGGGAGTTCGAACAAGGTATATCTGTAGCCTGGTCTCTGGGGGGTAGCTGTGTTCTGCTTCTACTCGCAACCGCACGCACCGTTCAAGGTAGTTCACACGACCCAGCCTACTTGCCGAAATATCCCTGCTGCTCTCCGTAGAGTAATCCGATGCTTGGTGACATCAGCTCAGCCGGCATCTCCCCACCAACGGCCTGCATCCAACGGGGGCCGTCGAATCCTTCCTCCTACCTGGCTTCGCTGGTGTAGGAGACTAATGATTGGAGGTGGCACAATCGCCTCGTGCTCTGTGAGATTTATGAAGGACTTCAGCGCTGAAACTTCACGCTCTCAATCCTCTGGCACGGATGCAGGGATGCTTGGTGGTAACGGTGGTGGCTTTAAAAGGGGTCGAATTCCCCTAGCCCTTTCACGCTGCTGATGCGTCCATCTCTCTTTGCCTTGACTCGCCCCATCCCACTCGATCATATTCCTCCCGAGAACTCGCCAAAGCTGCTGAGCGCACAAATTCAGAATGTCAAGCCCGCTCTTCACACAATCTTTTTTAGACGAGGACGAACTTAAACTCCGATCTCAGAACCGCTCAGCGAGGGAGAGAAGAGGACATAAGCAAAGAATCCGTCGAAGTCGCGAGTCGATTTCTGGGGGTGTTACCGGACCAGGCCCAGCCTCCTCCGCCACTGCACCAAGATCGTCCATAGAGGCGGCCACACCAACAGAGCCGGGCCAGGAACCGACAACGCCCACAAGGGTCGTTCCTTGCACCCCTTCCTCCTCGGCAAGGTCTGAAGGCGACGAGTGGCACGAACAGAGACGCAAGGTCAATAAATCACCAGTCACTATCGTTGTGAACATCACGGTAAGCTACAGCCTTATCTTCTAGCGAACAATGAAGAAGCAATGGAGCTAATAATACTTTAAATGTCTATTAGATACCCGGCGAGCACGCGACCGATACGCCGACAGCCAGATCGAACTCCAGTTTTTACATAAAGATTCAGCTAGGCCCAACGAGTGAGGTGAGATTGGAGGGGAGTGGCTGGGCTGTGACTGGCATTAACGTGGTCGGCGAAACTGGTTGTTGATAACCAGATATGAACTCAGCAGTACATTCTTAGATATGAAATAAGCTCTTCTTATGCGCGATTTATTAAGCATGACATGACTTGAGATAAGCCGTCCTGGGGATGAGGGAGACCGCAAAGCAGTTCCCGTTGGGAGGATGTCCCAAGAGGTGGTGTGTGCTTGTGTCCACGACCTGGGGAAGGCAACCTCAGTGAACTGAGCTACTTCGAACATGACTTTCGACCATCTTCGACCCTTCCCCCATTTGTGCCGTGGCTCTGCTTCATCACCCCTTCGTTGATAACGCTGGGTTGTTGGATTCGGCCCGAGCAATGAGAGGCCGCTCAAACTTCGCCCTTGTTGCAGCTTCCATCCGAGAAAACCGACGATGATGCAGGCCTTAAACTCTTGCACTCCTGTTCAGCTCTCAGTACGCTATCCATGCCGCACATCGTCCACATTCTATGGATTGCCAAAACAACATGGTTCGCTCCTAGAATGACGACTCTGGTAGATGCCTGATCTCGGGCCAAACTCGAGGTGCCAAGAATAATACAGCCAGCCGTGACCAGCGTATAGGCCCTCCAGCGATCGCCCGACTCGTCAAAGATGCTCAAATAACGAAAAGATCGAGCCAGGCTCAAAACGCAGCCGAGAGCCATCCACATGGCCCATGCGGCCGGCCAATAGGCGGGCAGTGTGATTCGTAGAGTGACGGCGACGAACGTGGTAATCACGAAAGGATATGAGAGGGACGGTGGAGATCTGCAAGCACTGGACTTGTTTTGATCCCAAAACTCTCTGTACGAGCTGCTGGCATGGAGGGATTTTGGCGGCTGAAAGGGCTTCCTCTGGCAAGGAAAATATCTAAGTGGCAGTTAGCTCTTGCTCTGCATGCAAGGGAAGTGATGTCTGGCAAACCTGAAATAGAGACGAAGCTATAGGATAATAAGCCCCCAGAAAACCTTCTGCAGTTCTTCGATTTGATAGAACCAAGAGACCACCAACAATGTGGATGCCATGGGCGTTGAAATGGCGCCAAACCACATCTGTCCTCGAACAGCGGCCTTCATCCTTTGGACGCCATTCCGGTGCACCGCCTTGGATTCGGACACAGACTTGAAATTGCGACCATACAGGATAATCGCCGAAAGAGTTTGAACTACCAATGGGATGATCGTCGCGACGGCAAAGATACTAAGCTCAAGCGATGCGTCCATCTCGATGGTGGGAGTACGTCCGAAGAGGAAGCCAACGATCGATGGAAGGATGTGCGTATGGAAGAGGAACGATGCTGGTGGGCGCCAAAAGGAAATTCTTTGAGACTGCTTGTGTTCATGCCAGAGAGACTTGACGGTTTCCGCCGGTATTTATTCCGAAGTGGTGGCGAGAAAGTGGTAGACGAGTGGTTGGTTGCATTCTCCGCAGGTCCTCGCGCGAAGCTAAACATGCGCCAAGATGGGGATAGTGATGATGGATGAAGCACATCGCACACTGTTTTGAGACTCGCGACCACCATGCCTGCCGCGTCTTTCGGAAATCTCTTGATCCGACTCTATGGCAGAGCCTGTTTCCTCAGATGCAGCCGGACAACAGGCACATTCGCGTACACCCGCGTCAACATCCAACTCCTCCATTTACCGGCATGTAAGTATAATAGCTATCAAGAGCACACTGGTATCACCAGAGAAAGATGTTAGACGCGCTCAAGACGCAGCAAGGAACGTCGCGTCATGCGGGAGCTAACTAGTCAACACAGACTAAGCCGGACTGCCGGACTGCGCTTCCCGGCTCCCTTCCCTAGCTATTCTGAGACCCATCCTCTGGATTCCCCTGGCTGTAAGTGGCAAGTCGAGCCGCTTCAACTCATACACGAGCCGAACGGCTTGATTCGGTACATTCTCGATGAAGTAGTCGACCGTGAAACTCCTTTCTGTGGCTGCAAGATTGGCGCAGTAAGAGTATACAAAGTCAAAGCTTTGAAGGAGCTTGGGATAGCGACGTAGGTAGCGCGAAGTGTCCTTGGAAAAGGCCGATGAATTGAGAGCATCTAAAAGCTGCAAGAAGATGCCCACTCGAATGCGGGCACCATGCTGCAACAGTGCCGACGCGATAGCTGCGTCTGCGCGATTAACCGATAGCACTCTCTGCAGGAGGGCATCCAGGAAGCGATCTAACTCATCAGTCGGGAGCGCGGATCCCGAATATACGGCAGACTTTTCTCTCTGCAACAGATCCAGCAGAGTGTGCAACGCGGCCACCTGCTGGCTCTTCTGAATCGGCGCCGCCTGTTCCATGACGACGGATACGACGAGGTCAAGGAGCCCTCTGGGGCCCAGGTGTTTCCGCAAGGCTACAGCACCCGCTTGCAAGGTCCACAAAAGAGATGCGAACGAGTGAGTCTGGCTAAAATGCCGTAATGCCCCTTTCGCCTCGGCTCCGAGGTCGAGGAGGGCGCGCAACACTCGGCCCTGTCTGTAGTACGCAGCCAATAGGAATCCCGTGCAACCGTACCCAACACCAGAGTTGACGTCGATGCCCCTTGCCTTTACGATGATCTCTGTGAGCTCTGCAAGGCCCTGGCGAATAGCAGCGCAGTATGCCTCGAACTGCGGAGGCTGAAGCCCGACGGACGCACCTCGATGAACTAGAAGGATGGCAGCCGACTCTTGGTTGTGTAAGATGGCCTCCGCGAGCGGCGTTCTTTTTACATCCTCCAGTCCATCTGGTGGGATGCCTTGATCGATAAGGAAGGAGACGATGCCATCCAGTCCACGCCTGGCTGCCAGATGGATGGGAGAATGGAGCGTCGCGTCGGAGTGGTGGAGGGACGCGGGATGATGATTACGGGAATCACGGCATCGCTTGAAGTCTGCTCCACCTGCCTTGGCTGCCGTGAGGGTCTTCAGGGCAAGGAACTGGTCGTGGCACCAGGCTATAGCATGAAACACAGAAGAACACCTGTGGTTCCGAGCGTCGTTGCTGTACAGGATGTGATTGCATATTCCATGCAGCCGGGTACACGAGCGTGCCAGTGAAGCTTGATCCCTCAGAGAACACTGTTCTGCAATCATGCATATGATCTCTTCTGGTAACATGAGCAGCATGATGAAGGAGACTTTTTGGGGGGGGGGGTTTGGTTGATGTGGGTTTGCTGAGCGGTGGAAAAATTGCGGGTGGCGGCCGAAGAGTTGTAATCAAGCTGAAGGGCAAAGAAAAAGAAGTAGAAGCAATAGAACCATGTAGATCACGCAGTATTCTGACCCGTTATGAGTTGCAAGCGATGTCTTATCTTATAAGGTCGTCTGGTGAGCATATCATAGGATGTCATGGACAAACAGCATGTTTGGGTCACTCCGAATGTCCCGAATCGACGGTAGATGCTCCCGTACGCGTAATACAGGTGCAGAATGGGCCATTGAAGAAGCAGTCAAGCTGCAGATAGAGAATATTCAGACCGCGATAGGGAAGCAGTCTATTTTCCTCCTCCTTTTCATCTTTGACCAGCTCGCTGGGCACCTCATTCGACCGTGAGCATTACTCAAGCGTAAGCAAGCCCGATAAGAAGTAATTAAATTTCTGAATCGCAGTCTAGGTGGTGGATATCGGCTTGTTGGACTTTTCTACCCGGATCCCCCTATCTGCACCAGAGGGAGCTCATCCCACGTGTCTTTCAAACTCATGAGACTCTTCGACATATGCGGTCACGTCCCCGAGGTCGACTTATTTAGTAAAATCTCGTTTTATTTCTTTCAGGGACTAATTCCTGAACACAGAATGATCAAATAGCTACGCGGAGCCTCAACCACCATTGACAAATGGCCTTTCCACCTAGAGCAATCGTAATCTCTTACAGGGTATCACCTGCCGGCGTTCTCACGGAGGCGCCGACAAAGTATCCTGCTCTCTCCAAAGTTACAGTGAAATGTCTGAGCCTTTTGGACTCGTCGAGAATCCGAAATCCTCTGAATATAGTCGATCGGCGGCGGTAGATACTGATCAGCGCATTGGCTACGACGTCTAGCTGATCGTTCGTGTACACCCTCCTCGGGATGGCGAGACGCATGAATTCAGCTTTTGCACGACGGTCACGACCCGTGTCCGGGTCCCGATCATTCATCAGCGTGCCTATTTCTACGCCCCGCACGCCGGCCTCAAGGTACAGCTCCACGGCCAGCACCTGGGCGGCGTATTCGTCCTTGGGAACTAAAGGCAAGAAGGCACTGGCATCGACAACTATTGCATGGCCACCGACCGGCCGTTGGACAGGGATACCAGCTGCTATCAACCTGTCTCCAAGCCGCTGGACCTGGCCAATGCGAGAGTCCAAGTAGTCGGAGCACGTGGCTTCATCGAGGCCGATAGCCAAGGCCTCCATATCTCGCCCAGCCATTCCACCGTATTTCGTGAATCCTTCAAAAAGTATGACGTTTTCGGAAGCTTGTCGAAACCAACCTTCGTCCCTCATCGCCAAGATGCCTCCGACATTGCCATTACAGTCCTTCTTGGCACTCATGACCATGGCGTCCGCGCACTGATGCATTTCCCAGACAATTTCCTCAATGGTCTTTTGGGAATAGCCGGGCTCCCGTTTCTGAATGAACCAGGCATTCTCTGCGAATCGTGCCGAGTCAAAAACCACAGGGATGCGGTATTCTCTAGCTAGTGCCCTGACACGACGCATGTTGTCTAGGGACACTGGCTGACCACCGGTCTTGTTGCAGGTGACTGTCACAACAATCATGGGTACGTTGTTATTCTCGGAGTCTAGGACGGCCTTGAGCTTCTGCAAGTCGACGTTCCCTTTGAAAGGGTGATGCTCGCCGATGCAGAAGGCGTTGTCGAGGGGGCAGTCCACCGCCGTCGCCTGTCGATATTCGATATGAGCCCGTGTAGTGTCGAAATGAGAGTTACCCGGCACAACATTGCCCCTGTTGATGAGCACGGAGAATAAGATGTTCTCGGCGGCACGGCCCTGGTGGACCGGAAGGACGTACGGGAATCCGAACAGGGCTTTTACTTTCCCCTCGAGGAGAGAAAAGGAGGATGACCCGGCGTATGTCTCATCTCCCACTAACAAAGCCGCCCACTGGCGATCACTCATCGCTCCGGTCCCGCTATCGGTGAGAAGGTCGATAAAGACTTGATCACTTTGGAGTTCGAATAGATTGTAACCGGCCGCACGGATCCATTCCTCACGTTGACCCCTAGTGCTCTGACGAATACGCTCGATCATCTTGATCCGCCAGGATGCGGCCAGAAAACCATCAGGGCACATGTTGACAAAAGCCGATTTGGGTTGGACCTGTTTGTATCATGGGTTACAGAGATTGGAGCCTAACATAATGAAAGAGGAGTCCTACCATTGTTAATGATATTGATATATAAGAGATTGATAGACGTCCAGAATTGAGCATTCACAATCCTGGCGACTTTGCAGTAACTAAACCATACCGGTAGTGCTCGGACTCGAAGCACAACGCATCTTCACCTCGAGGGCAGACCGAGGCTAAGCCCGCTATTAGCTAAAGTCCAAATTAGACGTATCTTCTTATTTCTAGACTGGCTAGCTAGCCGCAGCACCGTCCGTTTCAGACGTCAACCTTTGCCCATGTTTCTGCTTTGATTGGGCGTGAGTGGTCAGCAGTAATCGATCACCATGGGTATGAGATTCTAGTTTCCACCGGCCCTGTTCTGGACTCAAGCCACCTCAAGCGTTCACACTGAACGATACCGGAATAGTAATAAAGTGATGGATGAGGCCGTTGTAAATGGTGGCGGGTTTCGACGTTGCCTGCGAGATGGTGCTGTTCCCGATATCACTCTAGAGTCAGCTTCTGATCAGCTTTAGATAATCGCCTCAGTTTACCATGCTACGCGGGTTCACTATTCCTCATTTATCTAATGACAGAACGGTCAATTGTTCCATTCTCGTGGTAATCGATGGTAGACAATTTCCCCACTGACCTACTAGGTACATGCTGTGGCTCACGGCCACGTCGTCGTGCTCATTCGAGTTTCGGGCGATAGGAACTTGACGCATCAATAAAGAATGTGAAAATCTTGTTAAGCATTGCATTATTGCCGAGACATAAAAAACTACCCTAAGCCCACATACGGTTGCCGTAATTGCTCGATCCTCAGCTCGTTTCGCCCTACTTTTCGGCTTCTTCTCTGTCGACGAACTGTATATGTCTTTCGTAGAACTTCAGCATCTATTGATAAGAAGGTCCCGAGTTATTTTCCAATCTATGAGATCGTTCCCGTTATACGTACCTTTTGTGGGGATTTGTTGTAGATCTCTACCTTGTCGTGCTGGGATACGTCGCCATTGGGCCACTTCACAACAACGATGAAACTTCCAGTCGACTCTTCGAGTTCCACACGATCAATCTCCAAACTTTCCCATTTGTGGTCTTCCTGTTTCGTGCTGTGTTCCCGGCGGATCCTATTGGGTCTGAGGCTTGCCTTTCCGCTGGCTCTCTTTTGAGATCGGGTTTTCATGACGCTAATTGTCTGGGTGTGATGATGAAAAATAACCTACATCGGTGACGCGACTGGCCGAGAACTTGTCTTCAACTAAGTCCATCGTTACTAGGATAACGGTCCGATATCTGATTTTGCGGAGGACGAACGATTTCAGGACACTGTCCGTCCGTTACAACAAGCTTCCGCCGGGGATGGAGGGGTCTTCTGTCGGCCGTCCAAATTTTCGCGTTTGACTCTAGGTAACGCAGGGATGGATGGATACCCGCCTGCTGCATCTGGGCACCTAGAATTAGTGCAAAACTGTCGCTGGTCTCTGCCAACTTTACCTACGACAAGTACCTCCCACAGTTATGCTATGATACTGTGTGAGACGAGTAGGGATGTCCTGCGCAATACGAGAATCAGTGTGCCGAGAAGGATCCTGAAAAGCGACTTCGAGAACGTTAAACAAAAGATTCACTGCTCTCGTAGAGCGTTGCTTGCTGAGCAACGCCAGTACTTAGATGTCGTTAGGTGCATGGTGTGGGTGGTATGGCTGGGCCCCACTATGTCTCTTGTCTGGTTTTCTGTCCGCTTCACCAACTCGCACGCCTTTGCTGTCCCTTCTTATTTCGTCCGGTTGCTGACTGTCCGTGTGCCTGAATGCCTTCCCAGCTGCTCTCTCGGCCGTGGGCCTCAGAGTGGGCACGATGTGGATCTCAGTCCCGGTCGAACCGAGATTCCATCACGGTCTCTTTCTGTGCTTGCATCATGTCGGTCGGGCCGTCGCTCGAATCCCCCAGTCTCAATCTAGGTAGGCACCAAAGCCATTAACGGCTTTACTGTGCTCAACGCACTAAACGCCATCGAACCAAACGTCGTATGTAACATAGAGGCCACAATCCAATTGCGTCTGATTGAGACGAATGATAGACGCACACCATGTTACGGCTCAGATTCACCATCGACCTTTCTCTGTCTCTGCCCTTAGCCAAATAGCCTATTTCCGACCGATCATAACGCGGGTGGACCGGTGACATCAGCGGCTTGAATTATTCGCTGCTGCTTGCCCAAACAATCTCTTCACAACTCAAAAAGTTCTACCAAAGATCGTCTTTCATGGAGGTGCAACGGCATGTATCATAGGGTTCGCCGTCAAAGTCGGACATGCGCGGCCAACGTCATCACCACATGCGACCAAACCCTTTTACTCCCTCCGTAATCCTGCCTCTCAGCTCACTACGTAGGTTTAACATGGGTCTAAACCTCGGAGCTTCCCCACTTTCCCCTTTGTTGGCCGCACGACTAGGACGGACTATAGCTAGGCCAACTTGACCTAGTAGGCGACGATATCTGAGTGGACGGAGCAAAGGTTGCGGTTTGCAAAACACCAATGGTCACTGACGGCATGGCCAAACAACGCAGAGAAAAACGAAAACTCAAGTCCGAGAGTGACATGTAAGCTCTGATGCAACAAGACTGGTGCGTAGTGGATAATAACGACGTTTAGATTCATAGTGGACTCAATCCAGGAGCATGTTATGGACGAAAATGTAATAACGCCCCGCCCCCGGCAAGTCCCCTTCCATTACAATGTTGGCGTCTTCCAGTTCTCTCCCGCCACCGAGAGAGCCTGAAGCGTAATGGGTATCATGTCAGAAAGAACCAAGCCGCTTATCTCTAGTTTAACATCGTCCTTTCGCAGGGAAACACAAAGTTCCGAGTCAAGTGGCAAGGTTATGAAGCCGAGAAAGACTGGACATGGGAGCCTTTAGAGAACCTCAGGTTAGTGATACAATCCCTCAAGTCTCATGGCATTTTCCTAAGATTCTCTGGGTTGTGGCAGAATCTCAGGCGAAGAAATGATTCGAGATTACTTTGATCGGCTCGCTGGAAAGCCCAGTGGTATGAAGGAGTCGAGAACGGCGGTCCGCACCAAACGCCACGAGAGTGCTGGTGGTCATGTTCCCAGAGCATCCTCTCGAAGACTCGGTCTTTCTCTTCCTGTTTCTAAAAAGCTAAAGTGGAGGCCCCCTGTCGGCTCTTGGGAAGATCACATCCAGACCATTGATGGCTGCGAGGATGCAGGCAACGGGGACTTGGTCGTTTACGCTACGTGGAAGGGAGGCGAGAAGACAAGGCATAAAGCTCAGATGTTGCATACAAAATGCCCTCAAAAGGTTCATTTCCTCGCCACCTGCCAAATGCCCTCTTTCGCTAATAGATCCAGCTGCTTCGTTTCTACGAGCGTTTTGTGGTGTTTTCATGATCACGAAACGCAAAGACGGCATGCAGGTTTCTTTCAATCAGCCTCGCCATCTCTGTGTCTGCACACAGAGAAGGCAATCCTGCCCTTGAGGCTACCTCGATTACTTTCGCATTCCAGGATTGGTATTATTTGGGATGGTTTACCAGCTCTTGCCGCTCAAGCCAGCCGTGTTCGCACTTCACCTCTCCGCGGCGGAAGGGAATTCGGAATATTACGAGATAGCTATAATACTACTACACCTGCCTTTCACGTGTCTGATCATCTTTCGACGTGAATCCACCAGTCCGGCTTTCAGGTGAACAATGATTGAACACCAGCCCGTGGCCAATTTGGGCCTCGGCTTGAATAGCGCTGCAGCAACACTGATGTTCGCAAGGCTAGGCATATAACCACACTTATAAATCGGCATGCCCAGTTAGCCAATCCACCACCTCTGTACTTCATTCATCTCCGAACTAAGGGGGCACCGTTGGCTCCAGAATCACCAGCCATGTGTTATTCTCATTCTCCGCACCACAAACAACGTCAGACACTAAGGACGAACGTCACACGCGAGGATTTCACCGGAAACGATTCAGGTGAATCAGCCGATGTTGCAAGCCAGTCAAAGACGTGCGTCCATGACAGCCTCGATGATAAAAGGTTGACAAAAAGTCACATAGAGACTGCGCATAAGAGCCTTTTGGATACAATGGCCAAGGTGAGCCAGGAATTAGGCGAGCTGAAGGAGACAATCCACTACATGCGGGGCGTGCAGGACGTGCAAAATCAAACTATCGAAAGATTACTCTCGCTGCACAGACCAGGCACAGGAGTTGAGGACTTAGAGGAAGAGTCCGAGGATCCCATATTGCTTCCAGGAGACGAATCCTGTACCTAGGATACGCGTACTGCATTCTCGTTTGGATGGCTAGGCTTGATTACTCTAACGGGGAAAGAAGGGAAAAAAAATTAAAACTTATTAGGCCTTGCCGAAAGAAACATGCTTGAAGTAGTATTTGGCCTTCTGATCAACAGTCGCAAAGCCAATACTCGCCTACCATTCGGAGTCAAATATGTGGACCACACGACGCATGTCAGTATATTTACGGCTGTGCAATATGAAACAGCACAGGCACGAAGACCTACCCGTTCAGCCGTGTCTCCCTTCAATTACCCAGCAATACCCGGCATCGGTGGGCTAAAAACAAAGCCAATCCATCAAAGGGACTCAAGCTTGCGAGAATGGACAACTTCGTTGTAACACTCCATGAGCGAGAAACGAGTTCTCTGGGCCAAAACCAAGCCATTGAAGAACGGCGGTGTCTCGTAAAAAAGTGTAGGGAAGAACTTGCCGCCCATATAAGTAAGACGGATTCGATTGGAACAAGTGTGCTAAATGCTGACTCTATTGAAGAAACGCGAACAGGCATCACGATCGAACCCTCGAAAGTTCGGCTCGTAACCAAACAGAGCGATGTATACACCTGGGTTTATACGGCAGAGGTCGCTCATCTCTTTTCGAAAAACTTGAGCGACCACGGCTTGACGGCGCACAAAGAACTTTGCCGGGAGGTCGGGCAGAGCTTCCATGCAGTCACCTTTGCGAAGGCCGCTATTGGCGCCGACCATTCGAGCCTCGGCATATATCGCCCATCGACCTATCCGCCAGCCTCTAGTGTCCTCTCCGCGGAATCCGAGGCAATGGCGCGTGAGGAGCTGTGCGTGCATACTACATGCCAGCTGTACATGATCCAAGAAAGTCTGAAGGCGGAGACAGCCAGAAGAGAATGCTTGCAGAAGGAACTAGAGTCTTTGAGTGCAGAGCACGAATATCTCGCTCAGCGATTCAGGCAAGAGGCTGAAAAAGCTAGCCAGGGCGAGTCAACGCTGTACAAATGCCTCCAAGTCATCAACCAGGTGGCATCACTGGCGGAGGAGGTGCAGCAGGATTGTAGAAGCACGGAGGACCTCACTGTATTTCCAAGATAGCAGCACAAGCGAGACTCTGTGTTTCATATGCATAATATGTGGATATCTCTGCATTAGGGTGGTGAATTTCATAAAGGGTTACCACAGTGTGAATCGGTGTGAATGGTTTAAGGGCTAGCGAGGCTAATGAATACCAACCATGTACTCCGTATCAAGCGATTAATGCGATTATGCAACACCTAGGCTCTGGGGCGTCACCGATGATCGCGTCATCAAGGATGCCGTACGAAAACCTCATCCCCCACCCTTGCTATGATTACCACTGCCATTGCGCCTCGGTACCCGGTACTCGGGCCGATCTCAGAAGGTATGATTGCGAGCAGTCCGCTCGTCCGCTCAATCAAAGCTTTGCTTCTCCCGATGTGTATGAAACCCGACGCTCAGGCGCCGGAGCTAGGAACGTGTTGAGCTTTGGCACAAACCCTACACCTTTTGAGTGCACAATAGTGGCACTCGAAAAAGAGAGCAGGTTCTACGTTTTTGCAGGAAGGACAAATCCATTCGATTAGATAGCCGACCCTGATTAGCCAGGAATGTGTGCAAGCCTCTGGCGTGGGGCGTGTGGTAGTGGCCCGTACAACTGACGTATACAGACCTGGGCTATAAGGATAACTGTCCGATGTATCATGTTCTTCACTCTCTTGATCGTTGCCACGCAGGGTATACGAGGGAGCATTCATAGTTCACAAGACACAGAAACACATTAGTGTCAGCGGAGCAGAAAGGCCTCGGACTCGAGTAGCAAGAGAACTAAGCAAGCTCGCGGCAGAGAGACATTATTATACATTTTCGTCTTGAAGCGCCATACTGCGGAACCTACGTTGTCCGACTACTACGTATCGGCATACCTAATATTACATTAAGATGCTTTCCATCCTATTTCTACCTTCCTCAAGCTTAGAATCCCACACTACATGTGCGCAAAAACATCCAGTTCTTGGCCTGGGGGAATTTGACTGTTGAGGGCGGCCAAATTGAACCTCTCAACATAAACACAATCCGACCCGACGATTTTGCTGAAGTAGATGTCAACGCTATCAATCCGACTCAGGAGTTACAAGGTGTAGACCTAACATGCAGTGATAATCGACCACTCACGCCAGAAGTTACAGTTGGGGCGGAACGGCAAGAAACGGAAGCAACTTCTGAGATCAAAGGAATCATTGAAACGCCCGCGCGCTCAGTTATAACTTGTACATGTTCCGACCTACCCACCGACCGCGCCTCAATAATCTAACACCACGACTGTCTTCAGCATCACGTACTTCTCTGGTCAATACCGTGCCTTACAATCCAACCAGTGGCCGTCGACTTGCCTCAAAACCAAACATGACTCAGCGTAGGTTAAAAGTCAGACCTTCTACACCTAGAACTAACCATGTTCTCCTCGCTAGCCGATACATCATCGACCATTGTCTTCCGTAGGCTGCTGCAATATTACGACGACTTCAATACGTTTGCCGCTACGTTGGGAGTCATGTCCCTGACAGCCATGGTCTTTGGCGTGCTCCAGGCCGAAGACATGGGGGTGCGCTCGCAGATAGCGTGTAGGTTGCTTATCAGCGCCACGATAACCTCTATCACAGCTATTACCTCTGCTACAATGCTCCAATTTACATTCGAAGGCTGCAAACAACCAAGCCGCATGGGGAAAATTCTGGCATGGGCTCCATTGGCTATGCTCGATCTCGTCATTATCGAGTTCTCGGCCGGTGTCATCTTGTGGTACACCGACAAGTATCCCACCTGGATTGCCACGTCGGTTGGCGTGGAACTCTCCGTATTATTGGGGGGACTCATCGTCATGGCCATCTGGGCATGGATAACGATGAGTGAACCTGGTGGTCTCGTTGAATCAGGTGCTAGTGGTGACGGCAGCACCGTTCGCCCTAGGCGAATGCGAGCCAAACGATCCGCGTAGCTCTAGGCTCAGGACCTGGACGACTTTGACTCCATAACAAGCCGTCATTTGTTATATCCCCCAACGGCCAAAGTTGGATATATTTCACTTTAGTTATGCCTACTCGGAGACATGACACAAGATTGATGGTGGAACTATCTGCTGGCCGTATAAGGGGCGGGTGAGCATTGGCAGATTTGGTTAGTCAATAGCAACGGTGATAGGCGCCAGGGATTTTTGTTGTTGATTCAGAGAGGTGGTGATTGGCCTTCAAACCGCCGCCTGTCTACGCGATGTTTACCGATTTGTATATAACATACGTTGGAAGAATTGAGAGTCCCCCCTTTACTATTGTGAGATGATTAAAGCTTGCAAGTCCTGCATTTATAGCCCAATGCCCTGGGCAGAGATCAGTTAGTGATATAAGGCTTTGAGGGATCTCTCATTAGTGCCAACCTCACCAGGAACAATAATTAACTCAATCAGAACATTTCTCCATCAACTACATCAAACTATATTGTCCAATTCAATCCCAGCATACGACTGTGCCCCTCTATGCTTGTGAAGTTCGTTCCACCCGGTCAAATTCATACCGGTTGCAAGTCTCCTCCAGTCACGTCTTGGTTGTCGAAAGTCGCCGCATGTTAGCCCGAGCAATCATCACAGGTTCGGTGGATAGTTTTTAGGGGGAGTTTTGTTGTGGTACACCTCCGATAGAGACCCCAGCCGCGACGTCCAGAGTGCCTATTTCTAAGAGTTTTCTTGCACCATATTTTGCGAGACTCTCTCCCCATTACTTCATTGCAAGTGGTGCAGGATGTTTTGATGACCTGAATTTCACACATGATAGGACTTCTGGTGCCGAAAGAAGTGGATAGGGCATAGTTGGATCGAGAGGACTCCTGATTTATAATTCTCTGCGCTGGGTCCTAACAGGCATCAAATCCTGTTTTGGATCCCTAAATATACGACGGATAGCCCAAAGGGCTAAATTAGTCTGCTTTGTTTTTTGTTCCATAGTTTGCTACCCTATTAAACACCCGTCTCATGGCATCCCAATGGCAGTTTTTGGATCTACCACCACGGAATGTTGGATGACTGTGTAGATTACTAAGCCCCTCTGCTCCTGAAACTTATTCGGTAATCGAAAGAAAAATGAGAATGTTTTGGGTTTGCTAGTCTGTTCAATCTCAACCAAGCTATGTGGCAGCATAATACCTATGAGACGCTGGATCCAGTTTAGAAGTTTCCAAGAAAGGTGCCTTCAGGGCTAACTTTGGCTTCAAATGTGACCAGACGTGAGGGCCCCTGAACGTTTCCTTTCGGACTCCTCATCAGGGACAGGTGCTAGGTGTTGATAAGTCGAAATGGCCTCATTGGTCTGAGTAATCGAAAACCCCTTACTCGCATGCGTGATAATTACTTATTCGTCTGGCTTCATACCGATCCAGAGTCTGTCTTTCGTCTTTGGCTCTTCTAGTATTCATCCAACTCATACCCTTGTTCTGGTTGGTCTAATCCACGGGGATCTGTTGGGACCACGCAAGTATACGTCGCCTTGCCATGTCTCATTCGCGAGCGATACTCAGGCAAGATGTCTGGAGCCTCGACAAGGATGCGCAAGAGCCAGCATCGCAGAAAGCTATCGCCCTGCATTACGAAAGAGCACAATCAATGTGCCGTCATGCTGGTGAGCAGCGAGACTATGGCAATGGACCATGTTGACTGATGAAATCCTCCACAGGCTTGTCGCTTGGCGATATTCAACACCTGAGCCAAAAGTTTTGGAACTTTCATTTTGATCGTGAGCTCGAGACTACTTCTCTGAAAATCCAAAACAGCATGCTAAGAATATCAAGTCATTGCCGCCCGAGACATGACGGCGTTCATCATCGCGACCATTCACGTTAACCTCTGTGTCGGGACGCTTAGTACCTTCATCAGAGACCGCCCCGATCTTGCTGATCTTCTTGAAAAGCTATTGAATTTCGACATCTGCGGCCAATTCATGCTCACAGAAGTTGGCCACGGCTTGGACGCACGGAGACTGGAGACCAGCGCGACGCTACAAGCCGATGGCTCCTTCGACCTACACACCCCCAACGCCGGGGCGGCAAAGGCGATGCCTCCAACTACTCCCTATTGTGGAATTCCAAGGGTCGCAATCGTGTTTGCTCGCCTGATGGTGAGTGGGAATTGCCACGGTGTGAAGCCTTTCCTCGTCCGCCTGAGCGACTCCAAGGCCATGAGGCCAGGGATCACTGCACGGATCTTACCCACGAGGCCCGGAACCAAGCCCCTCGATCACTCAATTACAACTTTCGAGCATGTTCGCCTACCCCCAAACGCTCTCCTCGGCTCTATTTCCAAACCGAAAGATGAGCGTGCCGACTTTCTCCGCCAGATCTGGCGGGTTTCTATAGGGACATTGTCGCTCTCCATCATGGGTGTTTCTGCCATCAAGGTTGGTACGCATGTTGCTGGTACTTACAGCCAACGACGAACGGTTACCGCTCCTGACGGGCATACACGCCTGCCGATCATGAGCTTCAGCACCCAGCAGCGCCCGATCATCGATGGATGGGTGCAGGGTAAGATACTGGAGTTGTATGCCCGTTGGACCATAAAGGAATTCATGAGTGCTACCCATAGCCCGCCCGTGCGGCATGCCCTAGCGGCCATTTTCAAATCAACCGTTGTCCGCGGCTCCCGTGTTTTGAACGAACTTACGGAGCGATGTGGATGGCAGGGCCTTTTCGCGTACAACCAGATAAGCGAGTTGGCATTGACATTTCAGGGCAACGCCATTGCTGAAGGAGACACTTTGGTCCTGTGTATACGTGTGTCTCTTTGAATTCACCCACCTCAGTGACTGAAACTAACTGTTTTGCTAGGGTTGGTCTCAGAACTTCTTGGAGGGAAATACAGCCTCCCGGCGCCGCGGGATCCGACGGCAGTTTTGGCTCGCCGTGAACAGCAAATGATGGAAGCTGCCATGTCTAAGCTAAAGGACATTGGTGGGTATGGCGGACACAGAGGCCAGGCATTCAACCAGCATATCCTTCCTTGCTGTCGCCCTATAGCTGAGGCAATCGGCCACCGCATGGCTTACGAGGCGGCGAGGGAATTGGGGGCCTGTCCAAAAGTTCTCCGTCTATACGAACACATGTGTGTCGGTACGGACTTCAGGCAATTTTCGCCCGACGGCCATACGCTCCAAGCGTTCGAGGACGCCGCAGTCGAGGCATACAATGATGTGTTCGCCGACATGTTGCAGTCGCTGCAAAATTCTGAAGCGGATGCCTACACTACTGCACCTATCATGTCCGACAAATCATGGGCCGTTTTTGTCGACAAGATGCAGGCATTCAAGGGCCCGAGTGGTCATGCTCGAGGTGCTCAACCGAAGCTCTAAATTGACCTGCAAGTTTCCGGCGAATCAAGCATTCCAGACGGGTACACTTCTTACGCGGGCTACCGATGGCACTTCACCCTAGCCTTATAGTCGCTGAACTTCGGCGCGGGATGCCATAAAAGTGGGAACTTGTACTTGGTGATCGCCTCAGACATCGCGGTTGACAAAGAGGCCACGTCAATGGTTGGAAGACCACCTGCAAATGCGGCCGGCCGTTCCGTCTTTTTGTTTAGGACCGTATTTTATGGTGTATTTGTGGTTTGCTCGGGTCCAACAAGGAGAATGACTGGAGGCGCGGTAGCCCCTCTCGCGGATAGGCGGACAAGCCTAAGAGGCAAGAAAGAATGATGTAGGCAGCATATGTGTGTCGCTCTAGCGGGCACGGAATGGAGACGGGGGCAGAATGCTAAACTCGGACCACAAAGAATGCAATATCTTAGACTTCATCTATATCTTCATGAGATATTTCAATTATTCTATCGCAGCGGTTATCATTGGAAGGCGGTAGTGCCAGCTATTGATGAATGACGCGTCTGAAAACCATCGTTTGTTTCTGCTCATATCTAAGCAGGCACCATCAGAGGACAAATCGTTAGTGAATTTTATCTTTCAATACATTGGTTAACATCCGTAGATACACTGTTTCAAATGCGAGATTCAACATCGTCTCCCATGCCTTAGGGGGCTATGTACAGCGTCGATATCGTAGCTACCTTTGCTTGTATTCCTTGCTAGTGTTATGAAACCAAGAGCCAAGGGTTGTCGACCAGCCGAGATGGGATCATTTCCCGACGGGGTCTTCCGCAATGAATCTCGGTCGTGCCGGTAGGTATAAAACAGATCAGCAAGATAGAGGAGCAACCTCCCGTTTCGGCCCCTTCCCCCCTTTGTATTGTACTTTTGGCTTAAACCTGGGCCAAAAAAGAAAGATCATACGAACCATGGTGGACGCCCTGGAACACAAGCTTTTTGCAAGTCTCGCTTCGATATATAAGTAGTGAAGAAGCTGAATGAAAACTAGCCTTTCCTAATATCTAGACCACATTTATACGTAGCTCTGCCATGAATCTGGTACATTGTGTTCCGATTAGAAAAGGCATGCTGCTTCAACGACCCGGGTCATCGTTGACCGCCAACGCCATCACTATTTTGGCTTTCGCAGGCTGTGTGGTCGCTGGCCACCCTCGCAGCATCGCCAATATCACACCTCACGACCAGTACTCCAGCTCTATTGGTGTCCTTGGTTGCAAAATAGATAACAACCGTGTCGCGTATTGGCCGGGCTCTGTTGGCTGTGATGAAATTTGTGTCAGGGTCTACAACGAGGACCGCTCAGTTCATCTTCTCCGCATCGACACTTCCGGGGGGGCCTATGACATATCCTACGATGCCTGGAACTACCTTGCCTTCGGTAAATCTGCCGTTGAGGAGCCCCATGCTGGTGGAGGCATTGACATGAACTACGATGTTGTGCATGCCTCGGAATGCCGGCATCTGCTTCACGATGGCAAGCTTCCCCTTTCTGCTTCCAATAGCATGAACTATGTCGCGTCTTGCATTAGCCAGCCCGCCAGCTGGGTCGCCCAGAACTACGTACTGTATAATATCAATGACCAGTTGTGCAAATTTGGCTTAGATGAGGAATGCCGCCTAGATCTAGCCATCAGCAACCAGCCATCCTGCCCTAGTCCTCTCGGCATCGTGACACCTCTTGACTACAAGGTTGAGAATATTCAATATGGCACAGGTAAAAGGGTACCTGCATAAGATGTTGTGCTTATAACATGGAAGGTCATGGACTTCTTCCGAGTTTGCTCCCTTTGGTATGGTATGGAAAAGGAGAAGCGGGCGTTTAACAAATGTAACTAAATAGAATGAAGTGAAATCAGTTAGAGCGGAATCCAGTCATGCGTTTATAGTCTTCCCTTTTCAAGACACTATGCCACCTCGTTCTCTGCACAGAAGCCTAAGCTTTCTAGGTTCTAGACCTCCTTGGCGCTGAAAATGGCCGTTTGATGATAAGCTAGGCGATATGAGGGCGGACGGATAACTCGGTGGCTTCTGCTTGTTTTGGAAGAGTCTCCTGACCTTTACCCACAACGATGCGGCAAAAAGAGATGTTCAAACTAGGTACAATGATATATTGAATTGCTGTACAGCAGGAGAGATATACTTACCATCAGAGATCTCATTGGCGGTGTAGCCGAGACTTCGTTAACCTCAACTACAGCCGCTAGGCACGTCGCTTTACGACTCCCCTGAAGGAGAACATGTTCTCTTCGCTACACAATTGGTCGTGGGGTGCTTGACAGGAGATTATTGGCACCAATGGCGTCTCCAAACAAGCATATTTATCAATCCATAGCAACATTAAAATCCAAAGCTGAAAAGCAGCGTGATTGGCAAGACGATCAGGGGAAAACTGAACGTAGATATGGGTAAGAGACCATCGTCATGTATTCGTAATTGTGTCTCTTGCTAAGTGGCGGATTGCCACTTTCGGAGAGATAAGTGATGACAAGAACACCAATATACGGTATTGGGTTTTGGTACTGTCATGTTTTAATAACTGTGTTTTTGGCTGTTGTGGCTGATGGCTTTTTGTCGTCATTGCTGACAACAATAATAAAAAAAGAACACCAATAGATGGCACACAATGCGCCGAAGCTTCTCAGGTCTTGAAGCGACTCCCGGGAACCCCAAGGCTGGATCCAAACATCACGGTGGGTCCATAACTGGAGGCGGAAACACGCTCAATCAATGGCGATGTATGACCTCTAAGGCTCAGGGTACCTTCCATGATGGCCCGGAATAACATCATCTACATTGCGATGTGAAGCAGTAGTGAAGGATATTCGGCCCTTGGAACCAAACGCTAACCCGGACATGGTCATGCTCGACTATAGTGGTCGACCGACTAAGGAACTCGAGCAGGGCATAAAGCCAAGAAGTTGAAATCCAGTGACTAATCTAATCAATTGAGGATGATCCCATACCATACCTCACGAGACAGTGTAGCAATTCTCCAGATGTTACTGCCGACGTACCCGTTTATACCCTTGGAGTTTCCCTACTCCACCTCGAAATTTGTAAAGTAAGCAGCCAACCTGCGTCACGCCACCAACTCCTCCATTACCGGTGCCTGTGAATATATTAGCGTTGAGGAAAAGTTGTATGACTCCCAGACCTACACAAACTCCAGTTTTTAAGCATGATATCCTTGCACGATGGACCATCCTTTCCAAGTGGACTTTCTCGATATTGTACCTCACCTACACATCCCTCTGCCCAACAGATAGAATACTCGTGGCCTACTTCACCGAGCCATTCTACGCCAAGGGAGCACTTATCTTTCGGACCAATCAATGTTTGATACCGCCCGTCAGCGCACCATTTGCCCGCGGTTGTCTCAACCCTCGATTTCTTGATATCTCCATGCCCTGGAAGTTCTGCCTCATCTCCACACACTGGTGGAGGTAAGCTCGTCTGACTCAGGTCTGCTGTTGTCGCCGTCGCCTTCTTAGGCGGAGCCGATTTCGTTCTATGCAGCGTAGTTTTCTGACCCTTTGAATGGGGGAAGATGATACCGTAGTGGATGAGGTGGTTTTGGCGATTGGTGATTTATCAGAGCTGGTTGTTGTAGCAGTCTCATCATTGTGCTCACTTTGGTGTATCGTGACCGACGATCTTTTTGTCTCCATCGCAGATGATACAGTAATCGTGGCCGTTTCGGAACTCCTTCTGTCGGTTGAGACTGTAGTGAATTGTGCATCCGAGGTCTTCCTATTCTCCCAGGATGATCGTGTGGCCGGCGGCGTGCTTGAATTCTCGGTCAGTACAGTCTTCATTAACTCTATCAACGACTGCCAGTCATTATCATTTACTGGCGCTGTGCTCAATTCAGTGACCGACGAGGTGACTTGACTTGCTGAAGCCTCGAATGCCTGGGTTGGCTCTGTCTTGGTCTTGGTGGCCGCGCTTGTTCTCCCGCTTGAGTGCGTATCTGGGGGCAAGGTTGCTGGTTCCTCAGATGGCGTCCTAGTTCCTGTAGCCGGAGTGTCCTTGGATAATGGGGCAGTTTCTTGTGTCGTACCCAATCTTGAAGAAGGCGAGTTTCGTGAGTAATCCTTTGCCGGTTGTGTGGCTGACGATGTGGTAGTTCGCGTGGAGGCTAGTGTAGCGCAAGGGTCACTGCTGCCCATACTCGAAAGGTCTATTGACGCTGCTGCGGTTCCTACTGCCGGCATTGGTCTCAAGGTACTGCTCATCTCTTCGCTGGAGGACGTTATAGATGGTCGAATAGTATTTCCTAAAGGAACGCCTAGAGACGTGCTTGCTTCTCCGACTGGAGGCGTAGTGGATGACGTGGGTACTTCTCGGCTCGACGGTGTGTCTGATGGGAGGTCCTTATTCCCCTTATGTCGAGACTTTTCAGCGCTTAGGGACGATGGCAACATTACGGGCCTCCTAGACACTGAAGTGCTCGTAGCATCAGTTGTACTCGACCCGCCGTCGGTCGAAAAGCTGGACGAAGGTGTCGCCTTTGTTTTTGTGGCGGACGAGGGAGGTTGACTTGTCATGCTCTGTCTATGACCACACACGAGGCTGTCAGGGTAGCCGGCGCCGCCCGAAAGCTGCAGCATCGGCGGGCAACCACTAATCCACACGCCCGAGTACCTAGGCACCTTGTAAGGCACATTATAGGGTATTGAAGGAAAGATATCGTCAAGGTCTACAGATGGATTGAGGTCCTCAATTTGTTGTCGATTGATATCCAGCTCCCTCATTACCAACGCAAAGCATTGGCCTGGCTCAGGTACCCACTGCCCATATGTAAAAGCGCACGCCTCATTGAACGCATGTACGTAAGAAAACAAAAAGGGGAGAAGAAAAGCCTTCATCTTACCCAAGCCTAGGCCTATGAGCAGGCGTTCTTTTCAATCAGCGCCCTGTGAGTTCACGTACAGCTACCTAGGGAGGATTGATATAGGCTCCGAAGGTCCACAAATGAATGTATTCCAGTCAGACTTGCCGTCCAATTGCGGCCTTTGTTCCAATAAACCGGCATTTTCTACGACGGACGAGATACTTCGGCGTCTGCTAACGGCGTCGAAGGAGGTGAACACGGGAAAGAGTATTCCGCGCCCAGTCGCAATTCGTATCGCGAGATGGTGTTTACAGCAGTTTTAAAAAAGATTTAATGGGAGAAAACTGTGCAGCTCATCCGCCAACTCCCGTAGGTCATCGGCTCAGCGTTCATATCTACGTCTAAGAAATTTGATAAATGGCGATGGACAAATTAATGATTCGTGTGGGGCAACAATAGTGGATAAAATCACACCATGGACTGTATGGTTGTTTCGCCGCTTAAAGGAATATGCCGGACCTGGCGGGGTAAGAGGCTATCGTCGTGAGATCAACTTTCTCTGGGCAATGTGCGATTGAGATTCAAATTTGCTTAGCCCTACATCTTTGGGTGGAAAATAGATGGATGTAATTGGAGCGTGATTAGCCATTCTCGGGCATCCATTCTCACCTAACACACGATCGATCTCAAACCCGCCGTTACGCTCGAAGGCTTGGGGCAGTATAACTCGCCTCGGCGCGGCTCCAAATGGCCTTCTCTCTCTCTCTCTCTCTCTCTCCCTCTCTCTCTCTCTTTTCATTCTGTGCCTGTCCGGAAATGTCCTTTTAAAGGAGCAGTCCGAGCTTTACAAAGACAAAATAGTTCATGGGCCTGCATCTTCTGCTGATATAAAGGTCCGACCTCACCTACACCATCTCCGGGTATCAGCCAACCAAATTCACTTCCTACACCGCCTCTCGAAATGTCAGATTCTACCACTAAACAGTCGGCTTCTGGTGAAAGCGCCGCCTGGAAAGTGATTCTCAAAGACAATTCGACATGGCTCAAAGAAATGACAAAGCTGGGTTACCGGCTCCATCTACTGAGCTCCGACTTTGATAAGCTCCACGACCAAAGCCAGACCCCAAACGCAAGCCAAGTCTATCTGGTCCTAGTGGTCGAATCAGCTCGGCTAAAGGACGACGATACAGACCACAATGACCATCCTCCACTCAGAGAAAGGTTACTTAAGGAACTAAAGACTCATGACTGGCTGAATGAAATGGGGCGGGACATCATACTGAAACAGTCGGGCATCGTCCTGAACATCAGCACGTACTATGTCGATGGCTACGGACAGTCCCCCTTTGCCGACTTTACTAGACTACGTCGCCAGAAGGACACCCGCTTATGTGCAGTTACGTACGGAAATGACAGTGCAAACGTCACCTCTTGGTTTTTCAAAAGTGGCTATCTCTTTATTATCTACGAAATCGGCGGTGAGAGAAATATCTGGCAATTCAGGCCAGAAGATGGCTACAACTTCATTACCCAGGTGGAGTCTGATAAGGAGTGAGCGGGCTTCGAAGGAGGTGAGGGTTACATCCCTAGTTAGCCAATACCCAGTCGACATGACTCCGTAGTGCCGGCTTTTTAGCTTCAGTTTGTATAGATGAATCCATTTGCTCAGTTCTGTTCAAGAATATACAATGACGCACTGAGTCCTCTTAATTTCATGTTCACGAGCATGTTCAGTGTTCCATCTTCTAAAACTCGCATACTCTGCGTACATATTAATCTTCTTTGCTTCCCATGGATTTTGTTGTAGTTCTTATCAAGCTATGTAGATATTTTTATCTCTTCAAATACATAGTGTATTGACCAGTGGCAGCAATATATTGGAATTATCAGCGGAAGAGCATGTTCTCTACGCAGGCCTTGAGTGACCAAGCAACGTGGCCTAGCGTACTATATTATACATCAATGACGGGAAGAGATCGGGCTCTGCGTTTGCTCAACTGGGTCTCATTGATGATGATCACACCGTCTGGCAACAGCGCCTCTATCCATATGCGTACTCCAAACTATCGTTGGAGGGGCAGGGAATAATAACAAAGATGGAAAAAGACTATATCACGCCATTGTAGGTATCAATGACGTCTTCAAGAGGAGGCATCGGGCACAACATCAAAGAACACACCAGGCAATACATGAGAACATTAGAATTTGACTCTATAGAACATCGTATGTGGCGTTATGATCCTGTTTAACCTCGCACCTGAAACTTATATTAATTCAAGATATTAATCACGAGTGCGGCGCATCCATGACGCGCAGTGCTTCTTATTGCCATCAATAGCTCTGGGAGAAGCTAAACTTTACATAATTCGTCTGCAAATTTTAAGCTGGCTCGTTGTGTACTAGGATGGCGATTTAGATCTTAGCAATAAAGCCGCACCAGAGACTGGTATAAGCAATGAGAGCAACGTAGATGTAAGTTTCCTATCCTAACTTTATGACCTAACAAATGGAAACGAAAGAAAAATTCGCAAAAACCTTCACTCATCTAGATAACAATAGCCCTTAGCTTTTTTTCCAGGACAATAAAAGAGAAACCATCGAATCGGGGTCCTTGTCATCACTCCCTCACCTTTAAAAAGAAAAAATCAAAAAAAAAAAGAGCCTACAGCTCCTGGAACAACGTCGACGACGAAAACCAAGGCAAGACAGGCTTCAGAAGCTGCGCTATCACGTTTCCTGTTTCCTACTCTCTTATGCCAAAGCCTACGACTTATAGGTCCTCCAAGCCTCTGCACATTGTTGCTGTTTGGCCGCACCTAGTTTTAAAAAGTCTCCGGCACTCCGCAGTTCTGGCCAGTCTGAGAGAAATTCCGCTTTGAGCTCAGCGAGACTACCCGCACCCTGCATCTGTCGCTGGGGAGACACGGTGGACCTGGGTGACGGTAAGAACTGAGTTGGCGATGATCCTCTATTGCTTTGCGCCAGCCCCCGCTTGCTCCGTGATGACTTGCCCGTGCGCCTTGCCGATGATCGGGTCCTGTCCCTCGCTATGTTGAGGCCTCCTTCTAGAAGGGGAACGGAAGGCGACCTGCTGATCGCCCTGCGCCGGCCCTCCATGGCCTCGATGTACCTATGTTGAGACTCGACCGCAGCCTTGTAAATGTGGATATCGGCCAAAGACTTACTTCCGATTATGTTTCGATAAGCGGTTCGCGTTTCCCACCTCTTCTCCTCCTTTCCATCCATTGTCCATCCCACGAGAACGTAAGTGACAGTATGCGTGAAAGACTCGTTACATCCAGGGTCGATCAGCTCCAAGTCATCCTCCAAGTCACCTGAGTTCAAGCCCCGCCAGGCAACTCCCCAGATCCTGGGCGCTTCCGCATCGGGGTAGTGGAGCCTGCCGATACCCGGTAGTGTGTCTCCAAATCTGTTCTTCGCACTTCCCACGTTCTCATCTTCTGGTGGATTTTCCGCATAGCTACGGGGGAATGCACGGTTCTCTAGGCGGTAGGTTGCTGAATTCTTTTTCCCATACATGTTGATGTACTTGCGAAGGTGCTTACCAAACCATCCGACTGTCTTCACACCCTCTTCGCTCACGCCACTTGTTGTCGGGATAGTCAACAGCGGCTTGCCATACTCCGGATCTTCAAACTCTGTCGTTTCATCATCATCTTGGAGGAACAAAGATCCATTCGGTTCGTCAGCCTCAATGGACGCCATAACATCAGGCCCCGTCCCGCCGCGCCCTGTCTCTGGTTCTTGTAGTTGCCCTCCTTCATCTGCCGCCCCAGGCTCGTGCCCGGGCTCATTTTCGCCGTCGCCGCCTCGATTTCCGGGTGCCTTTGAGCCATCATCATTCTGGAAAGATGATGTGCCATTGCCGGATGGGGGCCCTATTGGGGAGAGGCCACCGTCATTTCCATTCGTTCCTTCCAGACCCGCCGCATTGTCTTGGAGAGTGTCTCCTTTTTCGTTTGGTCCCTGGTCAGGCGGGTCTACAACCATCGACTCGGCAACCGCACGGAACGTAGTGACCTCATTACGCATGCCATCAATCTCGCGTTGTTTTTCCGGACTTGCCTTATCATAGGCTGCAGACGCGCGTTCCAGTGAGGCCTTTTTTTTCTCAAGCTGTTGTTGTAGATTGCTTCGATCTTGTTATTCTCGCACTCTCAGCTGAGGGTACTGCCTTGGACTTCTTTTCCTTTCCCTTGCCAGGTGCCATGGCTATTGCAAATGAAATGGCGATTTAGATGTTGGCCACTGAGGGACTGCCTTGCCTTAATATACCTCTCTTGCTTCCGTCCTTGTCAGCTACCGAGGAGCGGGAGGCGTCCGTACTCGGACGATTACCAGCAGTGAACCACTCCTGATTGAAAAATAGACAATGAAGCTCAACTCTGACAGCCATTACGAACCGCCGCGGCCTTGTAATATCCAAGAATGGATTTTTAACATTGATGAGTATGAAATATGATTTTCTTTTTAGTCTCTTTGCCTATTAGGCTTCTAAGTTGATCTGTGGAAGCCTTTTGAGCAAGATATCTAGAAGTGAGTCCTGTTGGAATGACTATGAGTCCTCTCCATATTTGCAACTGGCCATGTGAGCCATTTCGCCGGCACACTCTGAGCCCCAATCCCCCAAAGCTCGCTTGAGATGCTATCGCGGTGTGATGTTTGCCAGCGCCCTAACAAAAACCGGCCTTGGATGTCCCCGTAACAACTTTCCAGTTTTGACGCGCCGCCAATCAACGCCCGATCTGGATTCACTGGGGGCTTATTTTTGGGCGCTACCGCCGTAGAGAAACACCAGTTGCCGTATCCCGCTCTGCAATACAGAAATATCCTTGGACATAGCATGAAGTCTGCCGGAAATGGACAAACTTCTTCCAATAAGGCCGAAAATGGACTTCGCCCCTGCGGTGCATCTCACATATCTGTAAGCAAGCCAGCGCCTGCCGTCCCAGGACGCTTTACGTCTTTATTAATTGGCTAAATCACTTTCTAGTTCCGGAGATGAGGCTGCTTTTACGTCGCTCCCTGGACTTGTTCTTACCACAAAGGAAAAGGGTAGGATACCCCGGATTTATCAACAATAGAAGAACCACGAATTGGGTCTGAACTCAGCCAATCGGATCTGAGAGGAGGAATTGATCCGCAACGCTCGGATACGTACGGGCCTGTTGAATCTCGCTTATGCCCCACACCTTCAGCGTCTACAACCGAAGCAGACAATGCAGCCTTGTGTTCAATCGAGACTGAACCTGTAGCCCGCCATTGTCGATTCCGGTATTGGTGGAAACCAAAACCCACTTACTTCGAGCGGTCAAGAGCACCGTCTCCAGAGGATTTGAGCTTCAAAAGCCAGGAGAGAGCTGAACGGAACGATTTTGAAAACCGCCTGCTTATCCTAATGTTGTAACTACGCACGGCCCACTCAATTTAGACCGTCTTGCTATCCCTTAAGCAGGCAAGGAGCTCCAGCCAGGTCACTCTGTTCAGACCAATCATATTTATTGGTCTAAGGGATACCTCGATTATCGCTACATCCTGCCTCGGGGTAGTACTCATGGCATAGTGTTTTAACACGGTCGTTCTTACCGCTAACCCGTTACCCCAATAACACTGGGGCGAAGTAGGACCGAGTCTTGCCAGCTTAAGGGATAATCCCAACATCTCCAAGCCGTAGCGTCCTACCAGCCCAATTCCACTCTCGCGTTGATTCTTTTGCCGTTCAAAGTTCGTTGTTCATTGTTCCAGACGAAATCGTGGCGTGTGATGATGGGGTAATGGGAAGGTAGGAAGGTATACAACCACCTTTTCAATATATCAACTCTTGGCGAGTGCGCAATCGTTGGCAACCTCATGTAACATAGGCCAGTCCTGGCCTTCTCTCGCAATTCAAGTTTCGCTTTTTTCTGTTCATTGCATATAATTCTTTACCGCCAAGAAATATGAATTGTTTCCTTTGGCCTCTATTGATATGAATGAGGGTTGGGGAAGAAGATTCAGTCAAAACCCTGCACGCTCTTCTCGAAGTGTTGAGTCTGCAAATACTTGAGAGGACAGTAGTCCTTGACATGATGACCGAACCAAGTCAAATGAGTTCAACGCCGGCGAGATCATGGAAAATTCTTGCGACCAGAATGTGAACAAAAGCATCTGCTCACTACAAAGGTGCTGCACCAATTCGGTGGGCTCCGTTGAGCAAATCAATTACCCCAAAGGCGACTTGGCGTTGTCGTATGGAACGTGTGATTTAGTATATAGCTATATAGGATTAACAGTTCTAACAGTTCTAACCTAGCTTCCAAGCATTCTTCTTCTATTCAAAATTTCTATACCGCCGGTACCTCTCTAGGGCCTCCTGTGATATTCACCGCAGCGATCATCCAGCCATTCCCGGCCCCAACTCGTCACTCAGAAGGCCAGGGAATTCCATGTATTTCGGAGCGGATTTGAGGACCCGAAGCGTCATCCATGCATCGGAAACGGATGACAAATGCGTACTCGTCCGACTGCAGCTCTCCATCATCGATTGCCCGAGACATGGATTGCCCTCCAGTGTTCAAGCATACGTAGGGCATAGTAGCTTGGACTTTGTCCTTCCTATAACCGAACAACTCAGGTTGTGCTCCCGGCGTAATCTTGCTACAAGTATTGTTGCCGCCGACTGAACAGTGTCGCCCTCCCATGACATCGCCTAGATGTCTAGCATCATCTTGCAGAGGGCATAAGTGGACCCGGGGGGTGACGTCGTGTTTTTCACCACAGAGTTGAGGAAAGTGCGCCCAGACAATCTCGATGTGGCTCCTATTTAGGCTGCCGCATTTCCACTGAGGTGACCAGAGTCCCCGCTCATCGACTTTTGTGCCGCCCGGTAGCGGAATGACATTGCTGTCCGTCAAAACCATGTCCGCCTTGCGGAGCCTTTTGATCCCCGCACCGTAGGTCGCGGTTCCGTCCCTCAACACCGAGTACGTGGCGTATCCGGAGCTCTCGAGCCGTTGTTGTCTCTCTCGATGGATTTCACGGGAAACCCTAACGGCCAGCCAAATGCGCAAAGGTTTCTCGTCTTCAAAGCTCTCGCCCCCGAAGCTCTTCCAGTAGCGTAAAGGGCTCCTAAGCCTCAGCATCAGACGTGGCACATCAGAGCCAACAAGGAAAACGGCATGGCCCTTCGAGGCCACCATGTTGATCCATTTTTCATGCTCCGGGATGTCTCTGATGGGCTTGATGTACTTTTTCGATGCATTTGTATGTTCTTTTTCGGGCAAGTTAACGAGAGCGAGAACATACGCGGCTTCGGAGGCCGACAATTGCGATAGAATTTCGTCGAGAATATGCGGGCACGTGTAACATATTTTTTGGAATGAAGAGGAATTCGGTCGGAGCGTCATGTTCATATAATGTACAGATTAGGCCCGACTCAGTCGAGAACGATAATGAAGGAAGCGGTTAAGTGAGACGGGGCACTCGTTTGAAGCCAAGGGCCTCCGCAAACACTATATATATGTTCCCATGACGACTTCCCCATGCCATTAGTGACATCTTATCAAGAGAAAGCGTGTATGGATGTTTTCTTGGGGAAACCATAGCGGTGAGGCTCAGGGGACGGTTGGTTTTCTCTCGATCGATTCATGTCTCCATGCATCCTTCCCCGCAAGTTTTGAAGGCACTATTGATATGGTGAAACGAGACTAGGTAACATATTTCGATTTATCGTATCACGGAAATAACCGCAAGAGGCTGTCAATATGCTGCATGCGCACTCTTGCAGGCGAACGTCTTGATTTTGGGATCAAGATGTCCTCTTATCCGGGCAAAGGGAAGACAACGGGTTGGTTTCAACAGGAATACTACGCCCCAGCCACAGGCGCTCCACGTAGATGCCGTCTCAATCTCTTCATCTGAGCCATTTCCTACGTACCCTTAAATCTCCAGGGGAAGATTATGTCCAGCTTGTGCGGAAACTTTGTCTCGTTCAGAGACCTGAGAATACCTACGGTTGTGGATCCTGAGGGGGACGAGGGATTCATGCAAATGAATTGGCTTCTGGATAAGCCTCGACGATTTCAAGGCCGTAGCCGTCAAGTGTCACTAGATCACCATCATTTCAGTCAAGTATCACGTTTCCAATCTTCTAGATAGTATAGTGTAAGCTAGCCTTTGAGTCCGCTCAACCTGGATTTCATTGGCGAGCTTCTATCATTTTCCTTGCCGAAATAAGGCTTCTCAGTCAAGCTATCCAACCACGTCCCATCGTGGCTCTGTCATCCTCCAACAGCTCTTGGGTGATAAATGTACTTCTTCCCTTCTTGTCCCCGATGATCGGCGCCATGTCGGATACCATCTGTACCTACCAAAAGTCCGTGGCGCCTCTTTCAATATCCCGGCTACATTCTTGGCATGGGCGAGTTCGAGGTAGATAAGATATAGTCTTTTCGCAGGGTAGGCATGATCTTCACGGCCTCATGAAGCAACTTCGTTAGTAATCTAGCCGTATGCTTTAAGTAACTCTGCGGGATGGAATACCCCGCACAAGAGACAACCTCAGACAACAGTCAATCAACACACTGCTGAGGCTCATTATCGTTTACCTGACGCCTGGATCCTTTCAGCACGCTCTGTGCGACAAGTCTCTATGTAGATCTCGCAGGGGCTGGATACTGGTGCGCCAATGAACGGGGCGACAAGGATAGACATTGTCCTTCTCTGCTTCGGCGCATGCATGATGCATTGAGTGGGAG
Source organism: Fusarium solani (assembly GCF_023522795.1). Lineage (NCBI taxonomy): Eukaryota > Fungi > Ascomycota > Sordariomycetes > Hypocreales > Nectriaceae > Fusarium > Fusarium solani. The sequence continues at coordinate 3,090,227 of NW_027072144.1, read as the reverse complement.
AGCTTCGCTCCGAGTCTTCTCTTCATCCTCCGAGACCTTACTTTCTCCATTTTTTAAGCATTAACGTCCTCTGCGAGCACGACCCCGGCAACTTATGCTATGGGCAATAACACCAAGCCTCCCAACTGCCCAAGAGCCAATTCGTTCGGTTCATAGACGAACACGGCGGCTGTGCAACCCACCAATTAGGGTTGTTTTTGGGCGCCTCGACTATGGCAATCATCAATGCTGTCATTGGTTGAGCCACGGCCAATAGTTTAGTTAGTTAGAGTGGATCGTTTGGGAAGAAGAGCATGAGCGAGTGCTTTGTTTTGTGTTCGAAATGAGTTGGTAGCTCAATCCTACATCGCGAAGCACATCACGCAAAACAGGTTGCCTTCACGGCATATTTCCTAGGAATTCAAGATCCTAAGCCATTATCTCCCTCTTAGAGGTTTTGAACTCTGCCGACTGGGACACGGTTTCCATGCTGGTGCGCAAGTTCCACAGAGTAGTTGTCAAGCATTCTCTGCTAAGGACAAACTAATAGAAACAGTAAATACCAAATATGGTTGTAATCGCCATGAAAATCGTCTGGTGGAAACAGCCGCGAAATTAACATTAGCACGCTGTTGCCGCAACTCAGCATGAGTGGGGCTTTTTCTTGTGCCCTAGGTCCAGATACCCGTCCGTACCATTGCACAAAGGTAGTCACGAGTTCTGACCTGGTCCTCCGTCATTATCTTCCTAGTTCATAGATATGCCTGCCGAGAGGGATGGTTCATCACATTTGTTCCTCATGTTCCGGATAGAGGGCAGTTTCCAGTGATACCGAAGTGGTTGTAATCGCAGGTTGTGAAACTTACATAGCATTGCATGTTGCCGCAGATTTTGACCGGGCATTTCATCCTGTTGCACCCGTCCGACTTGACAAAGAGGGTTTGGCCTGTGTCCATCATTCGTTAGCTATGCATATCTCAGAAGGAGAGATGGTTCATACATTTGTTGCGTTTCCGGATGAGTACCATTGACTTGGCCTCCTCCACCCTCTGCGCATCGGTTGCGCTTTTCTGGCCTCGGACAACACCAGCACAACCCCATGGTTGATGGCTTTTGTTGTGGCATATACGGCAGCTGATAATTTCGCACGTAGGATCCTGGCAATAGAAGTTCACACTCGACTCGATAGGGGGTAGATGGCCATGAAGCCGCAAAATGGACACTGACTTAGAGGCTCAACGCCATCCCTGGCAAGGAGGTCCTGGGCTTCTTTCGCCTCAATTCGGTCCAGTGCCTTCTGAATAGTAGCGTCAATGAATTTCTTCCGCTCCTGTTGTGAGAATCCAGCACCACAGGGTTCCGTGGACATGCAACGAATCTCATGCTGCGCTCCCCCGACGACAGCTTCGGCATTGCGACAAGCACACTGCACGCAAAACCACTTGATATGGTCAGCCAGCACGCCAAATAGAATCAAGAATGTCACTAAATATTACTTACGTGGGTTTGCTGGGTATTACAGCGTGTCATGCCAGACCGAGGAAAGCTCCCAAGCAGCACTCACACTCGGCCGAGTTTTCGTCACTCTGGGGACCGGGACTGATGCACTGTTTAGACCCCTCAGTTACCAGGCTAGCAATTCTACTCCGCAGCCTCTCCCTTCGTTCCTCTCTAAGAGCTTGAATCGTAGCGTGCATCTTTCTCCTGATGGCGTGGTTGATCTCTGTATCGATTAGGCAGGGTTCAGTTCTCCTGCTGGTGTTCGCGGCAGTATACCTCACCGCCCGTGGCTGCGAGAACAGAAGCTCAGGGCTTTCTGAGAAGGCTTCTTCGTAAATCCAAGATGCTCACATAAACTTTTGCTCAACTCTTGTCGAGTTATGCATGTGCTGGCCCTCGTGTTTCCGTCTGATACCCATACCCAATGGGGTTGTAAGCCGGAAAAAGTGTCGACTACTCAATTCCCCTTGCTTGAAGAACAAAAAAGTGGTAGTAGAGTGATGTGTGAGGAAAGACTTGGGGTTGCAGAGACTGCATCAAGAGGCGCTATTTATGCCATTGCCCTTATACCACTTAAGCCCTCGGATGAGACAGGATGACACCAAGACGAGGCATAATACCGAGTGCCACACCGTCCCGAGGCCTGCTCCAGAATGATGCAAAACGTATCAAAGCCAAGCGCGAGGCGTACACGTTCCTGAAGGCTCACGGGAGGATGTGGTCTCCGAGATACGGCCACAAGACCCGACCGTTCCTAGACGAACCCGGTAGCGCAATGCGAGCCGCTACTGGAATGAGCTCATACTCACAGTGTTGGTGAGTTCTGGGCGTAGTAATCGAGAAATTAGAGAGTTTGTTCGTATATCATACCACACAATCACTTCTCTACTCTCCTTCTTGTACGATACACTGCCTCTCTCGTTTTTCACCAAAAGGGAGTACCCGCTTGAAGCTTTACCTTAGGTGGATCTGATTCCAATGTCGAACGCGGTCTATGGCAACCACCTCCTCTCTCCTGGGCATCTCCTACCGTCCTGCTAGGGAATGCATCCTACAAAACGATAAGGTTGGCCCTCGATGAGGAGAGTGTCTTGGCCACCAAAGAGGCATGTATACTATAGACGAAAGTTTTACGTGTGATTACGAGTCACTAGAACGCCTGGCAACTATCATGGGAACAAGGTCTAGCCCAACTTTTGCCCTCCTTCAACTAAGCGCCTCCAAGGATTTGATCAAGGCACAAAAGAACCTTCCGTGCCACGAACGCCCGGACATTGAAAATGAAATAGGGCATCGGGAGGACTCCACCGCCCGCCTCCCTCGGCTAGGCACATCCCGTTGGTACTATCAAGTGGTGTATCTGACTTATCCATCCGGATTCCACCCCTAACACACACAACACAATTTGTCCGCTCTGCCTCATTTGGATCAAGATGTCCGGGGACAAGGCACAGTGGGGAGAGACAATGTCTACCGCTGAGAGTGTGGAGCCCAAGTTCAGGCAGCTACCAGGATTGGAATATCCTGCTTCGGCGGCCAGAGACATAACAGGCGACCTCAATCGTCTATTTAATCACCTGAGGCCAAGGACATTCTTCATCTTCTCTAGGCTTGACCAGGTCCATACCATACCGCCTTTTCACCGCTGCTTTCTACCCGAGATATCGGGCTACTACGCTATCACTATCTTGATCGGATTGGATATGGCCAGCCACCAAAGTCTTACTTCCAAAGTAGCCTCCAGCTTGCATGGAAACCAGCAGCAAGAAATCATTGCCAGGGGGCTTTCTTGTCTCATACGCGACGAGTATCTGGTGGACATCATGCAGCACAGAGAGTATATGGAGGCATGTTAGCGCATCAAGCGTATCTCAGCCGTGACTTTCACTAATCAAGACTAGCACCAAACTCTTCCCGATGCCACTCTCATTGATAAGCAGCCCCAGATTGAATGGTCTATGCGGTCCGGCCTCATGGACTTCCTCGTTAAGGTTCATGCCATCTTCGAGCTCCTCCCCGAGACGCTCTTTCTCGCAGTCAATCTCCTCGACCGGTACTGCTCGAAACGGCACGTGACTATGATGCATTACCCGCTGGTTGGATGCACCGCACTCCTCATTTCTGCCAAGTACAACGATGAGAAGCGTCGCATCCCCAAAATCCACCAACTCAAAGCCATGTGTTGCAACATGCACAGCATCAACATGTTTATCCTCATGGAGAAACATGTGCTCAATACGCTTGATTGGGTCATTGGGCACCCCACTTCGGACTCTTTCTCGCAACAACTAGTGGAGGAAGAGGGAGAGGACCGGGAGGTTGCGCACATGGCCGCCTACTTGCGGGAGATCGCCCTCTATCACCGAGATTTCGTTTCAACAAAGCCCTCCATCATGGCCCGGACCTCCCTCGCCCTTGCACGGACTATCCTTGACAGGGACGAATTTAATGACGGAGAACGGGATCAACCCGATTATCTAAAGCTGTCGGACCACCTTCACAACCCTTCACCTACTCTGGTCCTCAAGTACTCGGCTGACCTCTTTTCCCGCGCGTCACAGAAACTTGCCAAGTTCGTGGCTGAGAAAGCTGTCATCACCTGCCGAGCTATGAATCCTACCATGCCTCATATCGAGCACACCAACAAGTACACAAGCGACCTTAATAGTCCGCCCTAAGAGGGCCACGTGGAAGCCCGAGACTATGTTGGATACCCCACTCCTCCTTAATACACGGCGAAACAGCACGTTCAGTATAAGACATAAATGGCGTAGCAACTCAGATGGCGTGCACTCACGGCAATGTTAGACATCAAGTTCAAGACAAATTAGATACAGCTGTCGTCCCTCTGAATATTACTTTTGCTTTCGCTGTGAGTAGTTGTAAGTCAATTTGTTGCCAGGTTCAAAGCCAATGTGAGCACTTATTCGTGTTGTGACAGCGACCTCACACCTTGATACAGGGAGGCACAACGGCAAGTACGCATGAATGGCACAAGTCTTGGGGAGCTTGTTCCAGGGTTTGTGAGGGTGCGTAGGAATGGCTTCCACTGCTCAGTCAGTCACACTAGCAGGCTCTCGTTGCTCGAGTTCACAAGGCCTTCTTTCCATCTCATCTCATCGTGCTCCCTACTTGAACAGTCATGTAGAGGTTCCACCAAGAATCAGTAGTTACTAGGGACATTTTGGCCAAATGCTTGGCCCACCTGACCGCAGTCTTCTTTCCGTGTCAACGATTACTATGGCTCGAACCCATTTTTCCAGTAGCATGGAGCAGAGGGGCGGCGTGTTCGACAACTCTGCAGAACGAGGGCGGCATCCTGGGAAATTGTCGGCATCAATACGCCAAGCACGGAGAGACAATGCTGGTATGGGTTACGAAGATGAGCACGCTGTTACAGGACTGAATTGAAAGGGTAGGTTTAGGAGGAAATGGCACACCGAGAGGTGTTCGTGAATACGCCTCTATGATCCCCTTGCTCCGCGTAAGGGTCCCGCATGACATAAATGAACATATGGAGAACATAAAATGTAAAGTGGGCTAGGAGGTTCAACTTTAGGCACCCAGGTTCCAGTAAAAGGGAGCAGCGGAGGGAACCTCCACCAGAATGCGGACAGAGGCGGGCGTGGGGCGCAACGCAGACTGCACATGGGGAGGAAAGATGGCTTGAGAGATGGGCCATAGGCCGTCACCAGGTGTTGGATACGCCCTCAATCCTGCCGCGTCCCCTGGCTCATTCCTCGTCGCTCACGTGCTGGCCTTTCCTGTGCCCAGCGTTGGGAATATTTAATCTACAGCCTCTTCCCTCTCACCTGCCGTCCGCACTCCATCTACCGCCGAGTCCATTACCAGCTCAGATTTTCATAGCACCGGCCTGCTTTTACGCTTTCAGCTTCTTATAGATCCCACCTCCTCTCCTTGAACAATTCGTCCCTCTACCACACCCCCCAATTCTGGCCTATCAATTACGTCCATATACAGCTTACCAGCAGAAGACGGCAAACAGAGACTCAACTCGTCGCATCAGTCGTGCCTGGGCTGTCTAGAGCTTCGTCGTTGACAGCAGCGACGATATCGAATCCCGCAGCGCCTCTCCACTTCAGTTTCCACTATCAACCAACTTCGACCTCTCTCACAATGTCCATATTGATGACACAAACCGCCTGCGCCTACACGGCAGCTCCTCCTTCTCCCAAACAGCACTCGCGTACCAGCAGTGCTTTTAGCACTTCTGCCAAGCCCGATGAGGACTGGACCAAGATCTCTGACCTTGTCGAGCGTCGGCGGATACAGAACCGCATTGCTCAGCGCAACTACCGTATGCTACCCCGCTTGCCGATCCCAAGGACCTGACTTCCACTCGGCTTGACTCCCGATCATATCTACAGGTCTGACTATCAACAAGAGCTAACGCCTATGGCCTCCTGTAGGGAAGAAGCTCAAGCAGCGTCTCGAGGATCTTGAGCGCCGCGCTGGCTTTTCTAGTGATTCCGAATCCAAAGAGAAGCCACATAGGATCACGAAGTCAAAACGATCCTCCTCCAAACCCTGGAAGCCACAACCTTGTACCGACGCTAAGCCTGTCGTCTCTCAAGGCCAGTTCACCTACCCAATGGTGCCGACTGACGGTCTATTCCCCGGGATCTATAGCCCTCGAGCCCATTCCGACAGCCCCACTCAGTTCGCTTCCTCGACTTATTCAGCTTCCGACAAGATCCTCCTCGCTCCCAACGACCCCGCTCAGGCTTACCCAACAATGGCCATCGGTGACGCCTATCACAACTACACCCTCGCTTCTATCGTCCCCATGATGTTTCCCTCGATCATTCACGCTAGCGCCGCCATCGAGTGCGAGCCCTACCAAGCTGGTGACGAGCTGGCCATCTCCGCAACATATCATTACACGCCTCCCATGAGTTTTAATGCCCCTTGCCCCTACGACCAGCCAAACTTTCACGTAAGTTATGCCTGTCAAGCCCCCCTGCAGGGCGGCTTGAGACCGATTTGCTGATGCAGTTCGTAGACCCCTGACTCTTCCGATCACTCATCCGACTGCTCAGAAGCCGGTTACGAGTATCCTACCGAGCCTCTGTCAATGCCAAACCGGCCCGGCCCGATTCATCCACAAAGGGAGACCGAGGACTATATCTACAATTTTCACCTAGATCCAGCCAAGACGACGACGATGACCAAGACATAGTTTGCTATCGATCATGAGCATGGCCAAATGTAGCCAATGGAATACGGGAAATGCCTTGAGCAAGTAGATAAGCGGCGGTGGTGTTGGGCAGATGTTATCGAGCCATTGAGGGAATTAGATGACGAAGGTGCAATATAATGTATGGATAACGCGCCTTCCGAGTTCTAAGGTTTTTACGATTGGCTTATTGCAAAACTGTGAGGCAGTGAATCAGCCAGAAGATCCTAGGTTTTGACCTTGCTCGGGCTGACTGATGAATGCTATCCGGCAAGGCATTTGTCCCAAGGCACTCTATGTTGAACCTGATGTTCGTAAACGGGATGCAGCTGCGACGATCTAACCGCGATATTAATCCGTCTTGGTGAGGAGCCGAATGAGACAACCGCAGTGGTTGGGTTTGCTGGGTACGAAATCTCTTTTCCGGTATCAAGTACTTCAGGCTGTTCTGCCTTGACATGCACGAAGAGCAAGCAGTATCGGCTGACACCAGCACATAGGAAGGCCATCGTCTGAAAAGTAACGGCAAAGAAATAGGTCTTCTGTGTCATCCTCTAACGCCTCTGCTTGGTGGGCTGAATTTGATGAAGCTGATCAAGGAAGGGCTAGCCCAGGCGAGTCGAGCCGTTGGCTTGTACAGTACCGTCATCCATATCGCGAAGTGTGCTGTTGATGTAATTTCCAGCAGCACTGAGATGTAAAATGGGGCAAATTGCGCGATGGGCGGCAAGAAGCTGAACAGACGGGGGATCAATACCGGTGTACGTCTGTCCGCTTTTGCTCCGTCGGTCGAGCCGCCGTACAAAATAACCCACTGTGCCAGCGGCAAAAGGGTAAAGTACCCTACAGCAGGTACCAAGGCAATTGGGTCATGCGATTGCGGCTACGTGGTGGGCATAACGTCGAAGGTCCAAACTTCTCTCTATTGGAGCTCATTGAGATTCTCGGAAGCAGATACTCAGCCACCGAAGAATTCAATTACACACATCTTCCGCTCTCATGGCGGCCATATAGTGGCTTCGCCGTTATCAGGATTTCGCCCATTCATTTAGCTGCTTCATCGGGAAGGAGTAAATTTGTCGAGTTCCTTCTTAAGCAGGGCGTTCTGGTGGACTATAGCGCACAAAGGGCCCCCTTGGAATCGGCCATCCTCGTCCATCAGGTTGAGACTATCAAGGTGCTTTAGCCGCCTCACGTCCTAGTGAAAGCCCCCTTCATCTAGCAGCATCCGTTGGTTCGATAGAATTGGTTGAGCTTTTTCTGACCCGGCCAGATATTGATACCTACCTGGAAAATGGTAGCCATACTGTCTTTGCTTATGCTTTAACTACGCCAAGCACCAACTGGAGGAAAACGGTTGCTTCCCTGGAAAAAAAGGGGGCCAAGCCGACGCACACGGATCTATGCAAATGGTTTCAAGGAGGCCATACCCGAAGAGACCAATGGCCTTCACCACTGGAAATTCGAAGCAATATTTAAGCCAGTAGCTTTTGATACTGTGATAAAGATCATTCACGGAAAGAACCGCGACATTCCTCGAACAGTGAATTCGGAGCTTCTGGCTGAGATGGCTGCCGTTGTCGACGACTAGGAATGCCACGATAACGTTTGGTTCTTTGCCAAATGATAGCCTACCGATCTAAAATATATTGCTCCGCCAATAATACGCAAAGAGATCGCTCAGTTTATTCTCATTTCGTTTGTTTTTCAACGACCCCATCCTATTCGAAACCCTTACCAAGACAGCCATAACAAGCAATTTGGGCGTCGTACCAACGTTTGATCTTCCGATACCTACGTCCGAAGACCCTTAGTAGGTCACCAACATCTTGACTCGCTAGTTAAGCAAAACAAGTACTAACTAAACTAGAACAGATTGAGAAGAGGAGGCAGATTGTTCTGAGCAAGTTGATTGATGATCTGTATCATCTAGAACAACGATTACTTAGCCAGGAGCTGGGCTGTACCGGTAGCTTTGGATGTAGATCCATGTTACCCGGGACATTGATTCAAAACATGAAAGCATGCTCTTTGCACTCGCCACGACCACCTCAGCCGTTCTTCTCTTTAAGTATCAGAGGAACTATCGAGTCGTTACGAAACTTTCAACTGCCGAAGCACTACAGTTCAGTATAGGATAGCCCGCTTGAAAAACATTAAGGAGCCTGAAAGCTTCATTCTTACCCCAACTCGAAGGATGTGGCAGCCCGGGGGTTGTGCCGAACGTCTCGTCCGCCACAACTGTTCTTTAGAGGATCTCATCACTCTCTGTGAAAGACTTGAGACTGACCCAATACTTACACCTCTAGCCTCAAAATGTCTCGGATTAGTGCTTGAGAAAAGTCTTTTTGGGTCGGAAATGGGGTATGCTGAGTAGATAGCCTTAATCATCGGTAGGCCTTAGTCAACTATCGCCAATCTAAGTGTCGAAGTGACTACAAGGCCTCCTACTTTATACTCTATGCTTACTCCAAGTACTAACTTGATTCTCACTTTAAGACGTCATGTACATTGTTTTTTTTTACTCCTGTTTCTAAAACCTTCAATGGCATTCTCTCCTTTTCGACGAGAACTACCCCTGCTCGAGCGAGGCTACCGTTCTACAAAACACACCCAACGTGCTTTACCCCCATGCCCTAAGTGCCCAAAACCCAGACGGATCCCCCCTTTTGGGAACTGGAAATTTATGCCATTTCTAGCCTGGCGCTCCGCCTCAATCCACTTTTGGAAGTGTTCGTAGAAGCCGTGTATGCCGACTCGTACGTGAAACTCGAAGACAAAACTAATTGCTTCACAACCATCTTCGTCATCATTGATTGTTGTAGAGAACTTGAATGCTGGCTTCCTACGCAGAAGTGTTGAAAACCAATGGGAATCGATAGAGGAGGAACCATGGTCTGTTTGTCTATACCATTTCTTCACGGTAGACCGAAGGCTTTTGGCTAACTTCTCTTTGTCCCGCCGGGTGTTGCTGAACAAGCATCGAACGCTCACGATGTCAGCTGTTAAATCTTTAAGATCGTCCAAGTTACCATTGCAGTTAGGTGTTGTTATTTCCTCTAACAAATAGCTTTGATGTATGGACCTTGAAATCAACGGAGTCGCCCGGCGTTCGTGGGATATAGAAGGGTTGACGGGGGTGGGGCTATTCATGGTTATTGATCTTGATTTAATAGATGACTCTCTCAGTAGAGTTGTGAAAGGGCAGCTTATTTATAAGTCGGTTCTATTATAGAGAAACAGGGATCTCTCTGACAGACTAGGAGCAATTTTCCCTAATGTAACAAGCCCTCGATTGGTAACATGTCTGATTACAGACGTCGCCGGTAGTTGCACATAACTGCTGTCCCATATTGAAAAAAAAAAAAAAAAAAAAACAGCTTAATTATCCGTTTGTTAATGGATCCAAGAAACAGCTCAAGTCCCGTTAGGTGATACGCCCGGATACGTCCGGATACGGTCGCGCTTTGGAGGCGCTCTGGCGGAGGACGCAATGGGCTAAGCGCCGTTCGTTGAAGGCAGCTTTTGGCTGCCAGCATGGAGAAGCTGCCTAGGAGGGCAACTGCTACGTGCAGGCACCTTATCAACAAGTCAACTACGACTCTGGGGACAGGGTCGTTGAATCACATACAAATCAAAACGCCACGAAAGCAATACAATCAGGGGTATGTAGAGTACTGTTCTCAAATCAAACAAATCAAATTCGGGGTCATATATAGGGATATTTGATAACCCTTGACACTGGATTTATAATTTGAAACATTTCATCAAATATCTCAAATATTTCAAATCTCAGCATCTGCACTCTCCCTACCGCTATTTCCAATCTCCCACTCGAGCTCATCTACCCCGCTTGGTGTAGTACTTATTGAGTTTCTGCCAGGCGGTGATGTATGAGAGCCTCAGATAGTGTCGATGAGACTTCCCGATGTCGTCAACTCCCCATAATCCTGATGGCTTGCCCGATCCATCACGTTGTGCCAAGCCACGACTTGAATTTCAGCGGCGTCAAGTGCAGGTATTGAAGTTGCTTTGATCATTAGATCCGGCTGGATGGCAGGGTAGGCGCTGTGACATTAATCTCATGGCCACTTAAGCTGCTGGATCTTCTCCCAGGGCAGCGCGAAAAGTAGAAGGTATATGGCTAAGCTTTACATCTTCCTGCCTTCTCTATAGATTATACCGTTATGCGCCATGCCAATCAGCCAATCAGGTTTACTACTCGCAGCCAGTCAATCAGGACGATCGTATAATTCACTCTATCGGTATGTGCTGGCTTATACTCGACAAGCTTTATACTATGACCGAGGATGTCCCCGTCTATGCCGCCGCCCTCCTTCTCGATCCTTCTAAAGGACAAGACTTTTATGGAAGAATGTTGGCCTGAGAAATGGCACGAGGATACGTTTCCTGCCATCCGTAGTCTCTGGAATGAAGAGTAAAATGACGATGTCAAGATACAGCTCTCAGCAAATGCTTGACTATGCTCGCTTTGCCGGTATTAATACGAAAGGATACTATGCTCTCAAACATACGCTTAGAACCGCGAAAGAAAGCCATACCGGGGCGCGGGGTAGGAGTGGTTTCAATCGCCCTATCTTCTTCTGCACCTACAGAGTGTCCTACACCCCTTCAATGGTGATATAGTAGGACATTCGTATAGCGTACCTGCAGTGATGCAGGATCAACGCACGGGCATAATCTATGAATGACTCGTCGAATTCATTCAATGTCTATGAAGCATGAACACAGCTCTTTCGAAGCGCACGATTTAACGGCTTCTTCAAGTTGAAACAAGCAGCCTCGTAAACAGCAGTAATGCCATCCCAGACCCTCGAACCCCGCCGGGTGTGTGGATCTGGCTGGGTAACGATCAAGCACCTGTGCTCCTTGGTTCGCAGATTGGAGCTCTAATTAAACTGCGCAAAGAGAGAGCATTCTATGAGGGCTGTGGACTTTCGTCAACTTTCCGACTTCAAGATGAGATTTGCGATCTCGCTGAATGGGCTTTCGGTTCTCAAGGTATACGTTCTCTTCGCACTATTGCGGTAGGCGATTTCTCGGCCACCGCTGAGTATCAGGCGAACAGGCTTCGCAATTTGGACAGCCACGGTAGGCTCAGCGTTCTGAAAGGGAGGGACAAAAGAATGGCTTACGCAGTAGAGAAGTATCGAGATTTTGGTGCAATCTTGTCCGGACGGCTTCCGCTTCTAAAAGGCTATTGCAGCTGAACTTAATCTATCCAAGTGTTACCACGGAGTACCCGGCGGCCAACAAATGGGCGCCCGAGCGCGCCATCCCCCAACTAGCCCCTGCGCCCATAGGTCCATGCAATACGTGTTCAACAAATGTAACAAGCAAAGTACGACATTGCTACGTGACAATGTCCTCATCCGAACGTCGAAAAGTTTAAGTTATCCGCCGTTTGATGATAATATACCATTCTGCCGAACTAGCAGCCGAATGCAAGGCTTGCTGCTCCTTGCTGTCTCTTTCAATGCCTCTTCTCGCTCTTCCAGATATTCGGTCTTTCAGTGTATTCGTGTTGTGCGTGTTGAGTATCTCTTCTCTTGCTTCCCAGTGACACCCCACATATTCAACACTTCCCGTTGTTCCTCATCTCTTGTACGACTCGGGCTTCAACGCGTTCATCCCACACCTTACTCCATCATCTTTTGTTTTTGATTTTTTGCCCATCCCCTTGATCCTATTGAAGTCATACAGCGCTTGGCCATCCGTTCATAGTCCAGACACCACTCATAACTCTACTTGTAATGCTCAAGTAGAAGTACTAGCTTCTATAAACCTCGGTTCTATATTGTCAAGCGCAAGGATCATAACCATCGTGGATAGCTTCACAGTCGGCATCGATGCTACACTGTCATTAGCGGTAGGCAACAGTCTGGTTCCTATGATATCGGCAGACTGAACACAGGTATAAGAGACCAACTCTTGTCACTTCTTTAGATAAAAGATTAAGTGCTCATCTGATCCTCATGGCCCATCAGTACCTGCGATAACACCTACTGACCGACTCACTTGTGTTATGGGCTTGGTCCCTCTGTAAGCGATAGGCTTCATAAGTAGCTGAAGCACCTACTGTACTTTCTACAACGGCGATTATAGCCCAATCTTTTGCCCCGTGACGTGTCGGCTAAGGTGCACCGTTACAGATAGTGTCAAAGGTAAACCTGATGGATGATAGTAGACGGTTAATGGAGACAATGTGTTCTTTGTTAGAGTTGAAGCCCGACCCTAAACTGAGCCCGAAGACCGTTAATGGAGGCGGAGAATAATTCGAGATATATTTCAGTAAATCTCGGTGGCTCCCCCCTATGTATACTGTTCATAAGCATTGTAGTATGCTGATACTTTGGCTCACATATATCAGGTGTTGGAAGCACTGAGAGTTCACCCTTAACTCCAGGGTCGATATTAAGTTTGAAGTCCTAGATGGGACAAGTCAAACATTTTAGCCCCAAAGGCCCTCTCATTGCGGCAAAAACAACTTAACCAAGAATAATTATAATTACTACAAGAACTACCCTATGTCAAGTACACTCAGCATCCCTGCCCGACACGGCACCGGACGGAAAAATTCGTTCGACGCCTCCCGACGCTGGCGCCTCCCTTCTTCACAATCCTTCCTGAACGTACTCGTCGTTCACAGGACAGGATAGCTTTGATGAGCGATCATGCTCTTTGATCGCTTCTAGGTTAGCTAGTCCTAGCCATAGCAGCACGCGCATCAGATTTCTTTCCCATATCGGCATGGAGACTTTGGAGGTCCATGAGCTATCGACGGCGTTAGGTTTTTGCATTGGTAGAGGGTCATTAAGTGTTACACACCTGGTTAGGCGATCTGCAACGTATCGGTTGAGGACCATAACAGCCCCCACCATGCTGATATAGACAGGAACACCAGCGTGCAGGCCAGAATCATGGATGGCAATAATAGCACCCAGGAAAACAGCATGCGCGTAGATCGTTGCGTTCGAGTGAATCTTGCCCACGCCGAACCTCTTGGCCAAGAATATGATCATTCGAGTGTAGAGGAACGCGTGGAGAAGCTTCACCGATGCCCTATGTATAGAGGGGCTTTGATAAACAAGCGCAGCTAATCCGATAAAGGGTCGCATCAGTGCGGGAGCTTGGTAAGACGGTCGTGTCGTTACGTCGCCCCGCAACAAGGTCTTTGAAAGGCGTAGAGTTGTGAATGCCTGGGCGAAGCATGCGACCGTGTCGATGACTTCTGGGACCACATCCCCGTCAACAGCTCGGGTGTAATATCGTGCAAGCTCAAACGAACCGGCCAGGATGTGTAGTGCCAGTGATGAAGAGCTTTGTTGGCGAAATTTGACATGGTAGACTGGCAGGCTGCGCCGGGTATGGTACGTAAAGATCAAGATATACACTGAGCATATCAAAAAGTATTGTGTCTTCTTGTCAGACGTCAGCAACTCCCAGTAACCTTCCAATGAGTGCCGGGCATGGCCCATGACACTGGCGGCTGTCATAATTGTGCGAGTTACCAGTTTCACGAGGATAGCGTTTATTAACTGCTAGGTAAAAAAAAAACTGGGCGTAAAACTGATTGAAAGACCAAGGTAGATGATAATAAGGGCAGTGGCAGCAGCAGGAAGGAGATGATGATAGGAACTCAAAGGAAGGAGGGACACTCGTTTATTGGGGCGAACGGATCGGGTGGTCACAAATCTCAATCCAAGCACAGCAGCCGAGAACTACGCTTTGAACATGTAGTCAGGGCCTTTTCAGTCCATCGTCTGAAAAGAGTATACACCGGCTGTTGAAGTCCCATTTGCACCGTCCCACAAGAAGGTACACAGTCAGTTTCGCCTCATCGTGAAGTGTCCTAAAATGACTGCCGATTTCACTATATATATACCTCGTCGGACTTGTTCCCAACACTCGCTTCCTTTCCTCAGAGTGTATCCGAGGATCAATGTGACTTCATCCTGATTTCGAATTGAAGGCTTGTCAAATGACGTCTCACAAGTTCGACCAGCTGATTGAGGAAGCATGATGATCAACAACAAGCGAAGTCTTACCTTGATTCCCTTGTAGTCAAGGCTAGGAGCGACAGAAGCCTTTGGCTCCTCAGGACTACACATTTCTTACTCAGTTCATCCTGATCACCAAGTCTAGACAACGAGCCCAACTCGCTCGCTGACGAGACGGATAGGTTTTTGTTCTTACCTCTTGGAGCGGCTGGGGAGGAGACTGGGAGAATGATTTGCTTTACCTTCAAGAAGCATGTCTATTGCATTCTTTCGCTTTCATAAGCCAAGGCTTCGGATCAAGCGATACGAGTTTGGAAAATCTTTCCTTCAATTTAGGAGGGACCTAATTCTATTGGTCTTTTGACTTACTAGACGCCCCTTGAAGTCCTTTTTTTTTATTTTTATTTTTATTTTTTTTTATTTCACCTTACTTCTCCCCTCTCCTTGTTGGAAAGGAAACTATCCTCTCAGTCCTCTTCTACGGGGTCACAGCTTTCATTACCACCGTTTGCGAAAGCAAAAGGGGGCAATTTTACCAAGAGGACACTACTGTCTCTCCCTACATGGTCCAGTGCCATAATTCGGAAGAAATAGACAAGTTGGAAGGCAACTCAGGGTCCATGATCTCTCCACGCACGTAAAGAAGACAAGAAATCTGTATGGTATTTTACCAAGACCTAGTATCCCTAACGACGCGACGGCTGACTTGCTCATTACCTTCTTGTGACCTTACCAGTCCGACAATTAAAATGTAGAACCAAGAAAGTAAGTAGAAACACCAGATCCCCCCCACCCCCCAAAAAAAAAACCCCAAATAGGGAAGGTTCAAATTTATTGTTGTGGGAGTATCTTCGTTAATAAAAGTCCCAGTAAGTATCAGAGATGCTGTTAAAGGCTTGTCCGTCTTCCTGCATGTCTTCCAACACTACCAGGTGGCAAAACTCATCACCAGACCGTCTCCGTTCAATCACCTCGGCAGAGACCTCGAATGCAGGTCAGTAGCCGGATCTGTGATGCTAAAGCTGGCTTCCAGTAACAGCGCAATAATAGCCCTATCATAAAGAGCTATAACATCGTCAGGTACATCGAGCATCGCCGCAGCGGTCGAAGGCATTGGTGGATGTTGCAACGCAGCTTGAAGCCGAATTCAACCCTAAGACTGCTATTTAGCTTGAAGTCACCAACAGCGAGACTAAGTTGGATTCAACCTATCTGATGATTGAGTGAGTTATGCGGAGGCGGCGTGGCGTCGTCGGCTTCCTCGCTCGAGAGGCACAATAAGGTAGCAACCCCACTCACGAAATATCACCTTAAACCTGACTATTGAAAGCTTCTGAGTGATACCAGGCATATCCTTGAGCTCCCATACAAACTGACGATGTAGGCACAAGGCAAGGTAAGCGCAGTAAACTCAGAAAACTTTGAAAGGTTCTGACAGGGATAGAATACCTAGCTTCCCGAGCATCTCGAAGTCTGAAAGTGGAATTATGACCCAAGGTCAGCCGAAACCGTGGTCAATTTGTAAGCATCAGACCATGCAGACAGGATACTGGCGATGATACTATTCAGAGCCCATCGTCGCCCGTCAACAGGCACGGAGGGCGCCCAGTCCGATCTAGCAACTTACCCGCCTAACTCGAGGGTCACGAGGTTAACATCACTCGTCCTATCCACCGCCTTCAACAGTACCAACAGTCACAATTAAGTGAAGATGCCCTACGAAACCTACTTACCTCTATACCAGATGAATATACCTGCCCTTTCGCCCGTGATGTAAGTAAAAGAGAGGGCATCGCTGCCGCCAAGGCCGCTATATCTCTGCTTCCATCCAATGCACCTGGTCTGAGCTCAATATCTACTACACTAAGCTTGTGGACTCGCCCTTGTTTGTAGCCTTCATCATCCTACATCGCGAGTACTTGATGACGTATCTGGAAGGTATGTAGAATGCAGATGTTCAACACGAATGGACCCGCGATGCTAAGAGGGACTGCAAGGACCACTTCGAGCGTTGGTATACCACTGTCTCCCATAACACCGACCGTAGAAAGCAGCCGAACCACTCTGCATCGCGAGGCGTTAAGCACGAGATGAGTTGTTTGACAGGGTTGGCTAGATGCTCAGAGGCGCCGGATGCTACAGCAATATTAGCAGCCAGGTTCCTTACTAGAAGAGCTTCCAAAAAAAAAAAAATACCTATGAGGTAAAGCTTGAGGCCACGGATGACTCCTTGGGCGGCGGTGTATGGCGAAGAGCGAATACCAGGCGCTGTCACAGATTGCCCTCGATATCTTGGCTATACCAGCGATGGCTGCTGACTGTGAGAGGGTCTTAGGTTTGTCGAAGCTTGCGATGACGTCACAATGTCAGACAATGCATCCGTAGGCCCTCGAGTTCTTACAGTGCTTAAGAATTGGGGCCGGACTCGCGGCATACGGTTTGGCAATCTCCTCGTGGATCCCATTGGGAAAGAATGCCGCGAGGACAGCGGTGAGCTTGGATGATAACCGAATAGAGCCAATCAGGACAGAAAGCGACTCTCACTGTCATACTAGGTCAGTTTGCCAAGTTGAACCGAGTAAGTCAAGTTCAAGTAAGTTTGGGCTGGCGAGGAGTCAAGCAAGTCAAGTTGGGGGCCAACTCGACTTACTTGACTCAAGTTGACTTGGTGGCAACGCTGATCTAGGCTCCCAGATGATAGGCCATGCTTCTCGAGCAATTCCTTGTCGCAAAGCTCGAGGGAGAGTTCGTCTTAACCCTGACTGACAAGCCGCGGGCTCTCCGAGGAGGCCCGCCACTTGTAATCTATTTAAAGGCGGAAACGAAAGATGGCTAATCGGCATGCTTGTAGGACAAAATTTGTAACCGACTGAATCCTTCCGGAAAGGCGAAGGGCTAGGTAGTAACGCTGGGTTGAAAACCTGAACTGCTCTTCTCGTCTAGAAAGGCAGCGAGAACCTCCGACCCGGTAATGATGGTATTCATCTTCTGCATCAGCTACCAGAACACTGATTTGTTTACGTAGCGACAAAGAGAGCCTCCCTCGATCACGCGATGGTTGGTCGACGGGAAATCACGAATCTAATAATTTCCAGCAGCTTACGAGGCATACCGTCCGGGACTTGGTTTTTGGACTTGCCCACTCTGGAATCATAGTCAGTTCGATATTTCTGCATGCTGGTGACTCACTACCCGCAGATGACTATAGGGCTATTGCCAGCAATCACGTAGATCGTCGTTCAGACAGCCCACATTCCTTGGCTGACAGAAGCTACAGAATAAACTTTCGACGAGTTGACACGGGATGCATACCTGATTGTCGGCAAAGGGCTATCTAAGTCTTGAAGTGCTCGTGTGAACCAGGTTGAGTACC
This sequence comes from Fusarium solani, assembly GCF_023522795.1. Lineage (NCBI taxonomy): Eukaryota > Fungi > Ascomycota > Sordariomycetes > Hypocreales > Nectriaceae > Fusarium > Fusarium solani. The sequence continues at coordinate 3,072,157 of NW_027072144.1, read as the reverse complement.
CGCTGGATATTTGTGTTCGTATCTGAAATGATTGACGGTAAGCAAGTACGGCCGAGCTTTGAGAAGCCGGCAGACTTACATTTGTGCGAGCATATCCCCTCGGCGGAACAACGAAGGATCATTTGGGAACAATTTCCTTCGACATGGTGGATTCAGTGTTTACTGAACAACACCTCACCTCGGGCTCGGATAGTCAACCAAAGCCGCCTGGCGACCTCTCCAGAGATGCAAGCTACCTCCAAATCCAGCGGCACGTTTTTCGAGAGCGAGAGTAAGGCGTTAATCAAGGGCTTGTCAAGCAACTGTTGGCGGGCGACGGGCGTAGCAATGGGACAGCGAGGATAGGCTACGCGCTCTCGGGCAAGTCTCTACTTGTTTGAGTGGGATGCGAAGGTCATCGGGTAAAAGAAGGTATGGATAAGTGAGAACAGTTTGTTCCCCTGGGCTTTGCGTCAAATTCCAATCCCTGATCATCATCAGCCGTCGAATCTAAGGTTTACATGACCATCGAAAGCCGAGACCAGGAACCCTGACCTCAAGATTGTCATTGCCCTTGATGGCTGGGCCTTTAGCGAACCCGGCTCATGGTAAGATACCTCCCCGTCGCCCGCTTTGAAGAAGGAGAACATGGCCACCTTGATCAGCAACCTTTAGGAGTTTTTCCCCAATACGAATTTGGCGATATCGGTAAGTATCATACATTATCATGCCACAGTAGATTCGGACTTAGCGCTAATAGCCAATCGATCACCCTTCACAGACTTTGGCGAGGCCTGCATTTGGGGGCTGCTTACATCCTGCTCTGGCAGTCTTGCCTCAGCTCTTGCCGCTCTAGTCGTTTGCGAGAAGACTAGCGCCTCTGGAGATCTCGCAAATGCTATGAGTCCTTGGTGCAGAAAGATCACTGACATTTTCACAGACTGGGGATGCCTCAGCGTTGACGACCGCGACGGCTCAGACGGGGATAGCAAGAACTATCTATAAAGTCTCACTGGTGACTATTAACGCGAGCAGTCGCGACTACATTATCACCTTGGTAGCGCCCTCTTCAGGCTAGCACTTTCGCCATTTCGATCTCAAGGGCATCGAGGCTCATATCAATTAGATTAAGCTCATATCGTAGGACTTGCACGGCGTTCTTGGATAGCGGCACCTCTATCGTAAGGAATTACCGCATACCAACCTGACCGAAATCGACTACGCCTTAAACTTAGCAAGTGCCATTGGAACACTCAACATCTATCTAACACCTTTGGCTGAGACACGAGCTCGTTGCAGCTCTGGTGCGTTGGCGTTGAGCCTTACAACACCATTCTCAGCTTGGGCTTCTATGACCACAGAGTGGAGGACGAGCAAGTCTCTCGGGCCCTGACTCGCAGGTAGAGATGGCTACTCACAACCTAACCTCTGTCCAACGGCCAAACCATCTCATCAGGGGAAAAGAGTGTTCGTCCTATATGCTGTCAGTGACAACATAAGTATTGTAGCCTTATGGTGAATTACCACGCCTTCTTCCCATCTGCATAGAACACACTGGCATTCAACAAAGAAATGGAGGTGACAGTTCTTGAGACGGTGACCAGCCTTCCATGGGCGAAGACAGAGCCTGGGGCTACTGTTTCGACTCCAACGTTAACTCCCTGGTGCATTTAGATAATGGCTTGGCCAAGGCCGCCCGAGGCCCGAAAGAATCATTTCCGTGCCTCAACTATCTTGCGTGTGGCAAGAACCGTAAGAAGAGCGAAGTACGCGGTGGGTGCGCTAATATGGATCTCGACTATGACTATACAGAGCTGCCACCCAAAGTTCGCACGAGGGGCCCTTGAACCCGAGATCTCTCGGCCGGCTCGCCGTCAGCCAGGGGAGAGTTCGCAAACGATCGGGGCGTATCCAAACTGGCAAAGCGCGAACATAGCAAGGCGACACTAGCACTGAAGAAAATATTTGACTGCTCTAGACAGTCTAGTGACATCAATTAAAGGTACGCACCGTATGGAGAGAATCAAGAAGGATTATCCCGTGTTTTCGACAAATGGGGAAGGCAAATGGGAATGTATCGAACAAACGATAGGTGGGGTACCTATCATATCGCGCAAACAGGACAACACCTCTCGGTCGTGATCGGACTAGGAGGTCGGAGCCTTGCAACTACATGACATAGCATGGGTGAAGGATGAGAACAGTTCCCTTGAAGGGTTCTGGAAAACCTATCAGAGTAAGTTCCTTTTATCGGTTAAGATGCTGCTGCTGCAGAGTTGGGGGTGTGGCCACACTCCTGGCTCCCACCCGCTTACCTGGCAAAGACACTGACACAGGATTAACTCCTGCAGCCATGCATGTATTTGAAGCAGAGCCCAATGTAGAGTTCTTCAATTAACGGCCGGATAAGGGTCAGGTTGAGAACCAGGGGACGACACCCGCAAAGTCGCAGCTCAATGTCCCCTGCATCATCATGACCGACCGAGTGGATCCTGAAAGCAGACATCTCGTATCCTTGGAAGCTTGGCGGGTCCAGAGCCTTCACTTACCTGCTGCTTGCCAAGTTGGGCAACGTGAAGAACCTTGATCGCCTCGCCACCAAAAGAGATGGGTATGCCCTCCAACTTTCCCTGCCTCGTTGTAATCTGATCAACCAGCTTTTCCACTTCTGCCTGTTTGCTTCTGGTTCTAGGCATGGCGTTCAAATAGCTAAATGACCCACCGGCGTGGAAGATGTCATGCGATACCTACGAGGCGCTCTATACTGGTAATTATTTGCGGATTTTGATACCTTTGATGTGAGTCTGGGTTCTGAAATAACGATTTCCTCGCTCCAGGGCGAGTGGAAGTAGCTTCTTGAAGCAGTGTTGACCTCGGGGGTACACGAGCCCGAGATCGATTTTGAGCTTCGGACTATTGTCGCCCTCGGGCAAGGTTCCTCTTCCTTCTTGGGCCGCCCCCTCTTCAAGGATATTGCTTGCTAACCACACGATGAGGAACTTAGGAGTGTAGAGCTGCTCCACAGAAATAGTAACCTGCTAGAAAACGTGGTAAGACGACTTCTGATGATGTGTGATCTCCGTGAGAACGCGGTTGGTCTTCTATGGCCACAGCCCCCGCATCCATCATTCCTTCAGTATGAAGAGTTATCTGTCTTCCAGATATCTCAATTCTTCGAACCTCATGGCCCCATCACAAGTGATGGTTGCGATCGCCTTGCCGCTGACATTCTAGAATGTCCCGTCACCGCCACGCCAGTAGTCCGCCCGGTATTTCTTTCTAGTCCTATGTTTAGCTAAAGCGAAGAGATCGTCAATGAAATTCAAGTCTAGTGAGTATGCTGGCTAGCGCTCGATCATCACTTCAGCTTTAGCAAGTTCTTTTTTGGGCTGTGGGGAGAAGAGAGAAGAAATGAAAGAAAGCACCGTCCACGAAGATGACTCTTTTTGGCTTTGGGTGCCTACCAAAGAAGGCCAGCTGCCCTAACCAGGGTACATACATCCATTTCGCAATAGGTCTGTAACTGGACACTGCGTTTGGTGGAACGCAGGCAGTGCGAGCTACATTGAGTACCCAACTTTACGCCCGTTTTTGGCTCCCGCAGTTTACGATGCCTATGTGTACCTTCCTTCAGCTTTTTTTCCTTTGCATCTTTTCTCCTTAAAATCCTAATTTTTCTAACTCTCTTTCTTTTTTCATCTTTTCCACCTTTGAAAAACAAGAACTACCGTATTCCTTGACGGCCACGCATGAGTACTGCTCAACTTGACAGGGCAATCGATGCGTAGCTATCTCCTCGGAAAGTGGAAGCGCATTGATATTCCAAGTTTGCATAACCATAATGACGGACATAATCTCCAAATTGCCGGTTGAGATCTTGAACATGATCATTGGATACGTTGAGTATTTCCCTTTGACACTTGACAACCACCTCGTCTGCCCGCTACAAGCCGGAAAGGGCACGATCAGCTAACTGGGTTAGGTCACCATTGACAAAGACCGCAAGTCACTCACTGAGGTGTCGAGAATTATACGTGACGTCGCGTTGCCAAAGTTCTGGCACTCAGTTGACGTCAGACCTACCGGACCATTCTCGTTGCACAAGCTACCACAGAACTTGCCGCCAACAATACCCTGGAAATACGTCAGGCACCTCCATTTCAAAATAGACTTTCATAAACCGTGGTGGGCAGATTGTCCTCATAATGCATCCTACACCGAGGATGATATATGGGCCGAGATCGAGTCCGACTCTGACCTCGACGCACCCGACGACGACGCCATAAGGTCCGACTATAGTCCATATGAGGGGTTTTCAAACCATTCTCGTCATTTTGAGCATCTTGCGTTTGCTGCCGGATTGATTGTTAATGAGATCGGTGATAATCGTCTAGACACCTTCAGGTATGGCAACGCGAGCATATGCTTGAATCGTCCGACTCTAACGATATGCGACAGTTGGGATCTGGAAACATGCATTCCAGAAGCTATTCTTGGTCCCCAGGGTATCATAACTACACGTCAGAGATTGCTCCGCGCTTTGAGTATCATCACAGACCCTGATTGCCATGACAAGCCAACCATACCGGCGACTCAAGGATCAGCCATCGATTTGAGCAACTTTCGGAAGCTGAAAAGCTTGCGGTGGAGAGCACCTCGTTCAGAAGATGCCCCGACCTTATTATCTGCCTTGTCAAGAAACCGGCGACATCTGGAGCGACTTGAGCTAGACCTAGGACAATGCGATGATGATGAGGATGGACATCCATCATCTCAACAGGAATCGATTATCCACGATTCTGCGTTCTTGAGAAAGCTTCTCCGCATCCAACCTACTCCGTCGATGCCGATGTTTCCAGAACTAAGAGAGCTGCTTCTTTTGTCTACCACCATCGGGCCTGGATTAGCTCGGGGACTTGATTTCGACACGTTGGTCACGCTTCGCTTCCGCGACTGCCACGGGTTGCCTGGATTTTTCGCCACTCTGGTGGAACTACGGGTGCAACCTAAAATCAAGGCGTTTGAGATTTACAGCAGTGCCGAGTTTACAAATTTTGGCAGTGAAGAGGAGGAGCTGAAAGACGCGGTCATGCGTTTTCTTGGCTCCTTCAACGGACTAGTCGATCTAGACTTGCGGCTAACATCAGGTCCGTGGTTCCCGAAACGTGAGTTTTGGTCAAGTATCTTGGCTCATCGGTCCACACTCCGGAATTGCGTGTTGGATGAGCTGTGGGCCTCTGGTTGGTCATCACAACTTACTTCGGAACCATTTTTCTTACGGTTGGGAAAATGTCCGTCTTCTAACCCTTTGGGGTTTCTCGACGTTCAGTGCCTAGGTTTGGAACACGAAATCAAGCATCTTGTGAGTAATCTGCGAAGTGACGTAGTCTCAGAAACGATCGTGTGATTTTGCCCCGTTCAATGGTAACTAATGTATGTTTTCTCAAGAGAACCATGCTCCTTCCGTTTGCTTCAAAAAGTTGCCTCGAGCTTCTCCATCTCCGTTTCTCATATTTCGATTCGAGGGTTTGGGAATGCATCAATCGAAGCTGGGGAGCACCCGCAACCGCAGCTACCAATATCGAGGAGACGGATTCGACCGGCGTTTTATATGGTGCTCAAGATTGGGGTTCTCAATTGCGCAAGGAGAGTGTATCCGGTGATATCTCTTCACCGTCAACTTATCGCCTTCAAAACGACTTTTGCGATCTCATCGAATGGGCTTTCGGCCCTCAGGGTATACGTTCTCTTCGCACCATCGCAGTTGGTGACTTTTCCGCCTCAGGTCCGTGTCAGGGCAGACTTTGCATTTCACTTGACAGTCACGGCACGCTCAGTGTTCTGAAAGGAAGGGACAAAAGGATGGCTTACCCGCTGCAGAAGTTTCGAGACTTTGTACATTCAGAAACCGTCAGTCTCAGCTACTATAGATTGTAATAGAACTACCGGTATTTCCCAGCCCTTCAAGGTGAATTTTGCAGCCAAGATAACTAGTTCTTCAACGTCCCCCAGGCAACATTCATTCCATTGTCATCTGCCAAATGCCTTATTCGGAGCTACAGATCGGACTGCTGTCGAAATCATGTCCTGCGTCTGACTGGATACCGGTAGCGAGTCTTCATGAACGAACCGACGGCTCATCCAAACAAACTTAAAAAGTTCCCCAGAAGTCAGATTTACGAGTAATGCCACAATGGCTGCCTCTCCCAATTGCTTGGTCACCGTCCGGGATTGGACAAGTCGTTAGAAGGTTGAAGGAATCGGCGTCAACGTCGGTGTTGGGCATGGGGTCGAAATTGTCGGCGACAAGGTTACCGGGGATGCGAATCCGGACTGGCTGTATTAGTAAATACCACCTTCTGGAGTACCATCACCTACGATAATAATATACCACTTATCTTGGGCTGGGTGGTATAGGACAGCAACCGGACAACCCTGGCATATTAAGATTCTAGGGGTAAGACAGTATACCAACCATTTCAACTCTGAAAATCGGATGATTTGATTCAATTTCATTCTCCAATCGTCCAACTCAGTTGGTATGATTGTTTTGTTTGATTAACTGACGTATGGGGAGCACCGACTATAGCCGCCTGCCTGATAGCATCCTTCCGCCGCCGGTCTCATCGTTATCCCAAATCTTTTCCATCCTACGTCGACAACAGCCGTGACTCGACAGTGCCTATTCCACCTAAAGCCAACCCCTGGCGCCTCTCCTCTCATGGCCGATTATGCACGCAAGTCTCTTTCACGATGAAGCATTATCATAGCCATCAGCCGTACCCACGCGTCTTGAATGTCTGGCAAGCCACTGCACTTCTCTGGCCTGTCATCTGAAAGCAACAGCCATCATTTCATATACTAGGTGTGTGTTCCTGTAACTGCAAGAACAGAAACCCAGGGACACTACGCGTTTAGGACGGTTCGCGAGCCCCATTTGAACGCCAGTGCTGCAAGATGAGACTGCAACAATGGACTACTTGCCGCTCCTTCCCAGCAGTGACCCACAAAGGGGGTGCCCAAGTTAGGTACCGGATCACGCCTGCGGCCTCGAGCAAGGATCACAGGACAACGACGCCCAATATAGGCCTCCAAAACCACAGGTGTAGTGTGGAAGACCAAACCTTGCTCGGCCATATTTGTGCAGAGCGCAAAACAGGATCAGCTATTAAAGCCAAGAGCGATCACCTTGCTCGGCACAACCTAAGGCGGTTCCCTCTCTCCCCGACGAAGCCCTTGCACTAGCCTCATCCGAAGAACATGACCCGGCGAATTCTATCGTGCCAGGGGAAGTGTAGCCCCGGCCAACCATCAACTCCAAAGGAGGACCGCGATACTCAAACGGCATCTACCATCTATCAAATACCATTTAGTCCTAGTGCGGGCCTTAAACGCAAATCATCTCAATCCCCGCCCCCTGCCAACTCAGCCAGCATCAAACGGGAGCGGTCTGGGCAACCCGTGACCCATGCCCGGAACCAAGGTTTCCGCAGCTCGCAGAGCTCGCTGTACGGATACAGTTCAGAGGATGACTTGGATAGCAGTTCTTCGACTAGTGGCAGCGATTCTGACGATAGTTCATGTAGCGATAGCGAGCATTCCTCGCCAGGCGCCGCCCAAGAATACGTTTTATCACATGACCACCGGCTTCAGAGCTCAAGGCCGGAGCTTTTAAAGTCTTCCCTGGATTCTCTGGATGCCTGGATGAGATCCGCAAGATATGTTCTACCGCCTGACGATAGTCTACCCCCCCGGAAGCGACTCCGGACGTCACACTGGAAGGAGAGCGACGACGGCATCGACGGGTTTATCGCAGTCTCCCCCCGGTCGGATACTTCCACCTGGCCTGCCCATTCTACGTTTATAGTCCCGCCAGATACCAGCAATGCTTGCTGCAATACGACCTGCGGTCCATCGAAGACGTTATCCGTCATCTACGGAGCCACCACATGAAGCCCCCCTACTGCCCCCTTTGCTCTCAGACCTTTGATTCACTGTCCAGCCGTGATAGCCACATCTTGGAGAGAACGTGTGAGCTTCGTGATCCACAGCCCATTCAGGGCATCAACTTCTACCAAGAGTCAAAGTTGAAACGACGAGATAAAATCTATCTCAGCGAGGCAAAGCGTTGGCAACGCATCTATGCCACCGTCTTTCCCAATTCGGAGCCTCCTCATTCCCCATACCTAGACAGAGGTTATGGGAAAGTGGTTTCCATGGCCCGAGACTATTGGAGGGCATATGGTCGACTCTGTGTTTTCCAGTTCGTGGAGCGCGGCGAGTTGCTCGGTGAGGAGGAGGAGAGGGATAGGACTGTGGAAGATGCATTATACAAGTTGGCACTGGAGGACATGCTCTACGTAATAGCTCGACGCTATGGTTATCAATGGGAGGGTTTTGACAATTAATATGCTACAGATAAGTGAAAGAACTCGTGCTTTACGAGCACTTGGTTATCCACAAGATTATGGTTATAAGCTATGGATGTTAGAGTGTAACAATTAAGCCCCGGTACCACGGGCGAGGTGCAGCATGTCCCTATTTCACATGCACTTGCTGATCCAGTCAGTTTGCCAGTCATCCTTGTCGTTTTTTGCTTCCCTACTTATCCGATCGAACGTGAACCAAAGCATCTGTAGTATACCTGTTTTCTGTCACCTGTAACCCGCAGACCCAGTGAGAGACCCGCTGAGAGAAGTTAGAAAACAAATAAGAAGATGGCGAAGGCTTGAGAAATCTGTGTAAGGTTCGTAGCAGAGCACCCTTTGGGAAAGGACATTGAAGAGGATCAAACTCCCGGATAGGTGTCCGTAGAAGCCAAGACTTTGTCAGCCAATATGTACTCTGCAAAGAAAGCTGCATAGAGTTTCGGTCTATGCAAAAGTCGTCCAGGCAGTGGTGTGTAGCGCGCGTGGCCATCGTCTGAGTCTTTGCGACGAGGAAATGATCTGCGCTAGATTCCGCCACCGGCTTGTCCCCGCCTTTGATAGAAGGCCAGGGACTTTTGGAAGAATCGAAGGCACCTTCGAAAATCTTGCGTGTCCGATTAACGCCGCGCAACCATTGCCGGAAGCCGTCCCAGCGGTGTGGGGAGCCTTGACTAGGCTGCAAGCTGGATGTAGGTAGGGGAAGAAGCCATCTTTGAAGGGGCTTCGACAGCTGGTCTCGCGCATGAAGTGACGATGGGATTGTCTGGAGTAGCTCTTAAGCGATCGATCGATTGACGTAGAAGAAGGCTCTGGAGGCAGTTTTCGTGAGGACCTACGCGCCGATGTGATGATGAGAGGTCCAAGTTGTGTGGCCGAGTGCGTCCCCACCTGTGGTGGTCATATCACAAGGAGGCTGTGAGGCAACCACGCCCAATGAAGTTGCGCAGCCTGAATCGGCCTAAAATTGGCGGGGCGGGTCGCATTGTTGCCGCTGAGCGCTGAGAGAAGGGTTTTGCCTTAACTTCTTCGAACAAGCAGCCTTGCCTGAACTACTTGTGGTTCTTTTTGGTCTTCGCTAACGATGCCTTTGGATTGCACTCCGTGCCTTAGAGCTAGTGGATCCCCAGCTTATTTTCTCTCCTATCTTCCAGTCCAACGACCCATGCTGACTGACACTGACATGGCTCAAAAGGCCGACGTCTATAAAGGCCCCAAATGACTTATAGAAGAAAGCTTCGCCTAGGAGCAGATTCGAACATGCTGACATCGTCCTCGTCCAGTCCAGGACGATTCGTAACTGGTGTCACACAGGTGGCCTCACGTCAAGCCCTAACACATCAAAAGATAGAGTAACAAACATCCAAAGTATTTAATGTTTGTCCTGGTGGCTAGCCGATGTAACTCTCTCTTCCCTCGGCCAAGGGCACGGCGATAGGTGCAGAGTGTAGCACCTTGCAAGGCAGTGTGAGGCTACAAAAAGGAACGACACATTTTTCGGTAACGTATATGATAAGCGAGTGAGCCAGACAAGCGAGTGAGCCACTATACTGTACTGCAAAAAATAGCCTACCCTATATAGGCTAACTTTCTTAATAAAATAGCTATAAGGCTAAAAAAGGTATCATTATAATCCCTATTGTATATAAAACCTAAAAATAATTTTTATATATTTCTTAAAAAATTCCTTTATAGAGAAATAGCTAAGTATACAGTGCGGATTTACTTTCTTTTATACTCCCTATTAAGTAATTTAATTATAATTTTTATAAGACTTTATAAAGTAATAGATTATATAATAAACATAATTCTAAGTTTATAACTATTTTAGGCTAGATTTCGATTTTTAATAATTTTTTAAATTTTAGCTTTTTACAGAGAAATACAAGTGGCTCATTCGCTTGACTGGCTCACTCGCTTATCATATACGTTACCCCGCTTTCCCGTCTACCCCCACCAGAATCATTACCAACTTCCATGTTCATCACGCAGCCAAATCAAGGCAGAATGGCCCCAAAAAACATATCATTCTCCCATACGATAACTGGAACTGTTTGGAGATACAATTCGGGTGTGTCAGCTGGCCACATCGCGTGGGAAGAGGGCGTCTCTCGGCATGCCATTTACGGCATCACATCCCAGCCACCCGCAGATTCAAAACCCTCGTACCAACAGTTCCCTTCCTTCCAGTGGCTAGTAGGAGCGCACGTCCCCCTCTGGAGTTCATCATGAGTCCACATGCAAGATCATCCAACTTGATGTGATTGCGATGTACGCGGTGTTTTCGGCTGACTGATACTGGGCTAAATCGGATAGGGAACTGCGTGTGGCTCGCAGGCTGATTGCTCTTGTAGCATGACTTGCAATGAGCACGCTTGGCTGCATACCTACAGAACACGGCCGCTATTGATGCGGCCTGCATTCACATCAGTGTTGTTGACGCCGCGGCCTGTGTCTACCTCAGCTGATCAATTAAGGGGACGCTGGAAGAAATAAGAATGCTGATATTCCCCCTAGGATGGTACTTATCCCCCTCTTGTTCGACATATCACTTCCAAAGACTCACCACTTTGCAGTCCTTCCCTCTCATACTTGTTCGTCATGACGCTTCTCAGAGACATCAGCCCTCCTCTCATCCAAGAAGCGCTATCCCAACAGATATCTATCTTGGGCCTCTTTCTTCCTGCTCTCACAAACATCACCGGTGCCGCCAGTCAGGTCTTCAGTGCAGAGAGGTTAGAGATTTTCTCGACCCTGAAACGAGACGCTGGTACTCTGAACATTCCATGCCCTACAAACAAGGGTATCTCTTACATGGCCCCCCTGGAGCCGGAGGTCGAGCTTCAGCTTGTCGATTGCAGGTGAATTGGACATGGATATCTATGTCGTCAGCATCCGCAGCACGAATGATCAAATGCTGAGGGGCCTGTTTGCTAGTCTTCCATATAGATGCGTTGTCTTGTTGGGAACCATTGACGCAGCAGGTGCCACCTGCTCTAGGGACTCTGGCCCAGAGAATTCAGACAGCGACACAGACTCAAAGTCGCGAAGGAGAGGAGTCACTCTCTCAGGCCTATGTTTGGACATGGAAGGGATACTGCAGAGAATGTCAACGGGATAGGTGAGACAGAGAGGTCGAGAGACGGGCGAATGAATTCGCTACAATGATGCCGATTTTCGAATTCAGCCCGGTGAAGATCATATAGTACCTTTTGCGACACAGGCGTTGCTCGGCTGCTGCAGTAGAGGACCGTGGCCAATGGGCGGATAATCTCCCCCGGGGAAAGAAGGCCAAGAAAATAGTGTCGAAGGATCGTCGTAAGAATCAGCATGGTTAGGATGAGATGACGGACCAGAGGTTGACCCTACCGTCGAGGAGGCGGTTGTCAGTAGCTCTCGGGAGGCCACGGTGTTCGTGCGTAGTTGGTCATGATCCCCAGCCCCTGAGATTGGCAAACTGGATGGAGTGGAGGCACACAAACATCTTGGTTTTTGTTCTTTTGTTCCATCAACCACGCGCTGTGTGGTGCGGTGGAGCCATGTTCTTTATGCCCTCAGGCTGCAAGCATAAATAGGACCTCGTGTAGCCTTTGTTGTCCCTCCCCACTAGCTGCGATTCATATTCCCTACTACCATATTCGTTTTTGACAACATGGACCACCTTACTACATACCAGAGAGGTGACATCTACCTGCTGTCCGCAATTTCGGCATTTTGTGTATGTCTTTTCATCGGTGTCAAGTATAATGCATTGTGGTGGCGGGAGAAATACTTGAAAGGCTTGCTGGCAACTTGGGGCGTACTGGAAGTGGCAGTCTTGATCCTGTTTTCCCTAGAAAACAGTGGAAAGATCAAGCTACCGTGGGTTCTTGCCAGATCTGTGCACACTCTCTTGGTCGCGGTTTCTTTATGGGGAATTAACACGACTCAGGTGAGTTGAAGTCTTTGGGTTGCAGCATTGTTATTCTGAGGTGATGATCTAGATCGCTGTGATTATCCATGTCTTCGCGAAGGCGATTGAACGGGAAGAGTGGTGGATATGCACGGCAATCCTTGAATGTGTTGAAGTCGTTTTGATCTTCGTCTTCATACTCGTTCGTGGAGATTCGATTCCTGTCGAAGTTGTGTACGTGATGCCCGGCAAGCCAGTTCCTCTCGACACTGAGGTTCAACATTTCGACATCTCAAACACTCTCTATAGCGCTTAGTAGTCTAGTTTGCCAAAATAGATCCATTCGTCCTTATTACTCTGAGGAGACAGGCCGTGGCGAGAGCAGTTTGCAGCGTGGGTGGGAGCGTAATATGGAACTGCTAGTCAGAATATGGATTTTTAAAGTGATATCTGATTGCGTGCATGGGAGATTGCCCTTTTGTGGTTAGGTTGGTGCCCTACTGAATTCTTATTATGCTTTGCTAGCTAAGGGATTGAGATATTCTGAAAACCCGTGTCCTGGCCCCTATTCGCCCCCCAAAGCTGCTGCGTATTCGCCGCCAGGCCATCCTAGCTAACCACATGAAACCTCTGCCACTATTGGGTTTAAATGTTGTTTTGCCAATCAAATTTTGGCAATTCGTTGCCGTGTTCTTCGCCGTACTCCTCCCCAGACACAACCCAAACCTTTCCATCTGTAAGCCCAATCCCTTCCATATCCGCTCAGAAGGCGGAAAAGAATGGCTCCCTGTCGTTTCTCGACGGAGGTTGGAGAAGTTAAGCCCCCCTGAGAGGTAAAATAACCTCCCATGATGCAGCTAGGGATGAGTCTTCTGCTTAGGCAGCAGAAAGCCCAGAAAAGAGGCCAGTGTGCTGGCACTGGGATAACCGAGTCAGAAGGCCGAAGGCCGTTGCAAGCCGCTATTGCACGCCGTTGCATAGTGCCGTTGAAGGCTGTTGCACGCCAGATGCGGACCTCAGGCATTGAAATTGGCTTCGCTAGCCTTTGACAACGGGCTGCCGTTGGAAACTTCCCTAGCTTTAGCTATATAGCATGCAGGTCGCATGATAGACTTAAAAAGAGCTGGAATCAGCCACTTAATAACAGCCATTCTCGGACATTTATTATCTCTTAGCTATATATATTTATCCATCTATTTGCTGCCATTTAAAATATGTATAGCAATGCTCTATGCCGATGAAGTATGAGAAAGCTTCATATCTTAGCCTTTGCATCATTTACCCAAGCCTGCTCTTTCGAATACGGCCTTTGGGGTCCCAAAGCGGACCAAACTTTCGGACTAATATTTAATGAGTTAGGCGTTAGTCGGGAAGAAATTCAATCATGGAATCCCGGGGTAGATATCGATGAGATTTACCCAAACACGTTTTATAAGATTCCATTTAAAAAGCCAAAATACTCAGCTCTTTGGAATCGCGATTGTCCTCCTTTACTTTATTTATCTGAGAGTACATGCAAAACTAGAGATTTATTAAATAGTAAAGCACTGTCGACAGTTACGCCCAAAACGATAAGAACCATAGACCCTACTCAGATATCAGCGTCTACTTCCACCGATACAAGAGCATCACAAACGATATCGCCCGGGAGTCCCTCTCCTATATCTGCTTCTCAACGGCTGACTACTTTAATCACATCCCCGTCAGATAAAGCTAAATCAACGAGAGCAACAGCTTCTAAAGCAACGACAGTGACAATGAGTAAAGCAACGAAAGTAACAACAGCTAAAGCAACTCAGTCAACTCTATCAGACAAGACCTGCCTAAGCCCAAAGGAGTTGCCGGGCCACGCCAAGGAATACAGGACACGCGTAAGGAAAGCTGCACAGACCTGGTGTGGAGCGTTCATGGGAGAAGGGAAGCTAGGAGCTCCAGTCGGCAGCATCAGTGCTGGAATATCCGACGGCTGGGGAGTTAAATTTGATTTTTCTATTTCGTGGCGCCCGGGCTGTGAGGGCGACGACCAGGAAAAGCGGCTGCCACTTGGACCAGAAGGCCCATCCTGTGTATCTGTCTTTGAGCAGATTTGGGAGGCCTGTGAGTTATTATCGATTGTTAGCAAAATACCAATGCTTACGCCCTTTTAGGTCAAGATAGTGTTGGAGTCGAAGGGACGGCTCAGGCCAGATGTCTGGTATACGAAGTGAAAGCTACAAAGGAGTAATATCGCTATTTGCGAGATGCTCTATTGGCTCCTGAACTTGAAGGGAAGGGCAAACGCATGAAAAGGTAGACTCATTTCAGTTTAGGGTTAATTATATTAAAATAAGTTCACTTTATCCAAAGCTACTCGGCCCTACTCAGGAATATAGACCACCTAACTTAATTGTTTCATTACATCAGGCTGACGCTCGAAGTAGAAGTACTCCTGTGTTGCCTTGCCACGCCAACCCTCGACGCGTTCTTCCCACTCAGGCTCTTTATCCTTTCCCTCTTCCCCATCTCGGTCAATACTGACCCAACGTAGATTTGGAACCTGATCCACCGCCATCAAAACCTAAACACAGCCCGGCGGGTCTTATCGCAGAATCTCTTGTAGTTGCTATACTTGTAGGCATTGCCGTCCCAGTAAAGGTGTAGCGTCTCGATCGTAGGTGGGAGCGCTCCGGCTAGGGGCGCGATTTGCTTCTTCTCAGTCTCCACAAGATCGGACAGGCGAATTTTGAGATGTGAGAGACCGTTGAGATCATGTAGCGTCGTGCCAATATTACCCTATAGGGAAATGAGGTAAGTCGGAATGGCCGCAATTAAGGTTAAAAAAAATCCAGGCTCTGGCCCAGCTTCTTCAGGACATTGCCGAAATCACACAGGCCGAGATCCCAACTTCCATCCTTCTAAAACTCATGTCTTCTTTCGCCGGCCGATTCCATCGATAACCACTTCAGCTTCTTGCAGCGGGTCAGAATGATCTTCAGACTAGAATGGTCAAATAGACATTCCTTAAGATCGAGATATTCCAGGTTGCATAGTTCGTTGGGGAACTTGAAATTCATGATCGAGTTCTGTAGCAAGGAGACTCCGTATAGACGCAGAGTTGTGAGGGCAGGGTGGAGCAGGACTGGCCCGAGGACATGGATGGGCGTGTTACCCTCAGTAGGATCTTCAGTTCTGGTGCGCGCCTCCTCCAGGCTCGGTAGCCCATAGTTTGCGTAACCCCTATGCGCATTGCTCTCTTGCGCAAGGGCATGTGCCTCCATGGCTTCCACTTCATCCGCAGTAAAGATCCTATAGAACTCCTCTGGGGGAGGTACTTCCAAGTCTGGGCGTCCACTAGAATCCAAGGAGTACACTGCCCATCCTCGCTATGTGCATAATCAACCAGTCGCACCCGGGGTGTCAATGCCAAGATAAGAGGCGCCAGCCCTATTGTCGACTCATTTCCGAGTTCTTTCTAACTCCGCTTCTTGAAACTCACCGGCGCATCAAGTGAGAGCCATTTTTGCTTCAAGGCGTCGTCATCGCCGTAAGTTCCATGATGATCGCTATCTTTCAATATAATTGTACGGATGTCGTGCCCTAGTTGCGAGTTTGAGACCAAAGCCCTCGCAAGCTGGACAAAGCGTTCCTCTCTGTCATCAAATGCCTCAATGGCAATCGTCCTGTAGATTAAGGGCTTGGCGAGGCGATAAAACCTTTTGCATGTGCGAGATGTCGAAACCAGGCTCTTGTGGAGCGTAGGGGTGACCGTGCACTGATGTTCGAGGAGATGATATATAACTTGGGCAAATATTTCCCAACATATTTCATCAGGCATTAAGTCCATACTGAATGGACGGGAATGGATATCGAGCCCCGAGGCAGCCGTGCCAAGCTCAGAGCTTTGTGTTCGGCAGCCCTTGGGCCCTCCCGCCCCGTTTCCTTGAGGGACTCAAGTTATTCCTTGATGGAGGCCGTTCGCTTGGGGATTTCGGTCTCCCCCTGGAGCGCAGCCCCCGGGAGAGTGGGATGCTAGTCTAGGAGGTGGTTTTCTACCCCGGCGTGTGCCAGTTAGAGCCAGGGCTCTTAGAGCATAACCACGTCGTAACCGCCTCTGTCGGCGGACATTCAGACCTGTAACATATTCATTGGGGGGGACTAGGGAATCGGCTTGTCTTCTATTCGGGGAGTTCGCCGTGCTCTCTGGCCTGAGCCACCACGGCTATGGCTAGCTTGATCAGTTTGCTGTTCTTTTGGATTAGGCGTGCTAGATGTGCAGTCTCGATTGTTCTGTCGCCGATTGGGCGGCCACCGGTCGCTGATGCTTTATCGGGAGAGCTCCCAGGTGAATCGGTGGGCGTGGCCAATGATAAATTGGGTTGATACCTCGCCCAATGGCTAGCGAAGAATTTAGACCTCGTGGTTAGAGTGAGTATGACGCTGCTGATGATTGGGGGCGCCTGAGGCGTTGCTGTGAGCGTCGCTGTGGTGCGTTGAGCGGCTCGAGTCGGCAGCTTGCCGGGCTGCCCGGCGCGCCCGTACTCTTAAGCTCCCAGATCGAAAGTCGCCAGGCTCGTCGGCAGTTTTGACTCGCTAGGTATTCAGGGTTAATATCGTGTTCTCCGTTATACTTGAAGCCTGGCCCTTGACGGGATAACTGAGCCAGAAGACAGCCCGACGAGACCCGAGGCTTCTAGAAGACCAAATTCGGCCCTTTTAAAGTCGAGACACTCTATGGTTTGTCAGCAATAGCATAGGAATAGTCAATTTCTATCGTTGGAACGACGAGAGCGATGCCCTAAATATACTGCTGATGTCCTGCCCTTAAAGACTGCCTCGTCGCCGGCGACTTTAATGGCGTACACTATGCTTAGCATACCACATATCGGAGTCGAAATATTACGGACTGGTCGTCGGAAAATTACCTTATTCTACCAAACACTCTAGGTATACCAACAAATCCACACGGAAACACCCTTGACCTTGCCTTCACAACCAACCATACACCTCACCGAGGCCGTCGTTGAAGGTCACCTCACGACAAGTTCTGACCACTTGACACTCAGCCTGACCCTGCTCCTGACGTAGCCCCGATGTAACCAGGTCGGACACGTGTGACAGCGGACGACGATCTCAGCCGATTCGTCGGAATTGTAGAGGTCGGGGTCACTGGACTTCCCATAGCTGGCTCGTCCCCGACGGAGCTTGGCGAGCTCGCCTCGGCGCTCGTGAGCCTCCTTGAGTCCGTACGGTCACGAAGAAAGCTCGCAAAATTACAGACCAAGTGACTGCCCAAAATGCGACTCTTATGAAGGAAGTTAAAAGACCAACTATCTTCAAAGAAGTATATGGACCGAAAGACGGCAAAGCAAAGAAACCCAGAAACCAAATGCGTGATTTACACGGATCGAGGAAATACCTAGTGTACGAATGAGGCCAACCAGGCTGCCCCTCTTATGAGAGACGTCACGCGGCAAATATTGTTGATCACGTCAACCTAATGACGGGCAGTGACTACATTTCTTCGCTCCTGTCACTGGGGTGACGAGTACGAGAAAGACTTCAACGGGGCTCGGCGGTTGAAGGATATCGCGGTGAAGTACCGAGACAGCTTTATCTTTCACGAGGCTTAGGGGGGCAAGAAAACTTGAGGCTGCCGACTCGTTAGGGTTAGAGTCAAACTCATTATTATAATAATCCTGGAGATAGTTGGAAATAAAGCAGAGGAATATCCTTTAAATGGGCACGGGCGTGGGCTAGATATTAAAGGTAAAGCCATCGTGATTCTTTCGCTGTCGCGCCTTTCGAGCCTCCGCCCAGTATTAGGCGATCACCATGGCAGGGCCTAATAAAGTCAATGCATTGACACGAAACTCACACGCCACTGTACCTACGCGGGTATAAATATACGAGGACGACCACCAATGTGCAGTTAGGCCAACCCTAAGATGAATAAGCTTATGTGTGCGTACCCAGTCATGTCACTGGTGTTGGACTATCTATCCGCTTCCGACGCGGCATCCCTATTGTACACACTTGGGGTTGTTCCCGATGACTGGATGAAGAAGAGATATCTGAACCCCGTCAGGGACCTGGGCGGGCTGTCGAAGTGGCTCACGGGTAAGATGATGGATAACAACAAGGTCATGTTCATAGGCATGGACGTTGAGAGGTGGATCGCGAGGATAAGAAGGCCGTGGGACGCCTCGTGGAAGAGGGAGCATCCCATAATGGTATGGGTAGCGGTTGTTCCCCCCAGGGAAGTAATGAAGGAGTCCAAGGAGATAAGGCTATACAAGTCTATACTCGCGTCGCCGGATAGCCCTGGCCCACACGGGCATCCTCGGATGCTCAGGATGCACACGCACGGGTGGATGAACGAGTTTATGGATTCAGGTGTAGTGAAACATGACCACTTTGCCGAAGGAAACATGTGGGTACAGGGCCCTATGATCGAAGATGATACTATCATACCCATGTTCCTCAACTACCAGTGGTCATATAGACCAGGGACAACAGTCGCTATCCACAGGGAGACTAGGAGCGAGATGGAGAGGAGAGGTGAGAACTTGTTCATGGTAAGAGAAGTTGCTATGCCAACCAGCTTATGCGGCAGGGTATATGAGACCATCTGGTACGATGTCGCAAATGAATTAATAGGGAGAGCTACCACAAATACTATCCCGGATCTCGACGATATTAATAGCGATAGTGAAGCTCCTAGTAGTATTACTGTGTTGGTCTGTACGCAATTGGGATTTAAGCAGACGATAAAGATCCCACTCTCTTAGAACGAGATCAGATGTTCATCCATATTAGTACATTTGTAACCAGTTGTGAGCCAGTGTTGCACTTCAACACATATAACTACTAGAACATACATAAATGAACACAATGAATTCTATCTTAGACACCGCATGGAGGGTTCCTAACTGATGCCGAATAGCATTGTAAGGTACAGCAGCCAGGCTTTCACACCCTCTTACGAACTATCATGCGCCTATACCTCGATGTAGCAGGCCTTCACATTAGAGAATACCCATCTTCACTAGTCTGGGACCTCTGATACCGATACCAATCCGAATGGTCGTCCTCCTGCGTCATCTAAACCGGCCAATTTACTGCCCCAGACCTCCGCCATCCACACTAGCCCGTCCCGGCCTGTCTTGACCTACTCTAGCTATACAATCTTCATCGTAACTACTCTGAGACTTGCAATAACTCCCGCAGTCACACTCGGTAGTCCGGCCTATGGAGTTTATTCCAGGATTGCCGCTCTTCGCGATTTAGTTGCTTGTCTTCGATGAATGACGTGGTCAACGGCATGGACAATTTATAGAAACCGAATCACTTGAGGATATGAGGAAGATCCTTATGTTGATTTCGGTGACCTATGGTTTCATGGAGGCGTACCGCTTATGGAAGTGTGGATACCACTTGTTTAGGTTGATCGGCGTTCTTGTTGTGGTCATCCTGACTGCGAAGTTGAGGTTAAAGATGAAGCTGCTGGTAGTAAATCAGAAGAGCATCGCATAACAACCGTCCCCTCTTAGGATAAAGGAAATTGTCAGCTTGCACACATATGAGACGCGGCTTTCTATCCGATGCTTCCATGGCTGCTGCCACTATTAATGTCTTAAATGATGAGCCCACAACAGAACGTCAGCCATAACAGCGAAAGATACTATGCACACAATAAACGCCATGCCAAAAACAAAAGTGAAAGATACCTTTCCATAGGTGCTGAGGCAAATTGGCCATTTATGCTACGCTACAGATACAGTTGTCAGTCCATGACAGCATCAAAACTAGCAAATGTTTGTTTGCAGAGATATGAAATACCCATGTCTAAGATATACAATGTAACTGCATTGCGGCTGCAACAACGCGCATATTCCCCAGCTTTGTTACTGTCAAACAGGGAAGATGGCTGCAAACACCAGAACCATTAAAAATCTTGGCATTATTCCCCTTGCAGTTACCTCCGTGGCCCGTTTCACCAGCCTCAAACCGTCAGAGCGCATCACTCTTTTATAAAAACAACAAGAGGAATGGATTTCTTTGTTTCTTCATCTTTTATTAAAAATTCTAAAAAAAAAAGAAAAAAAAAAAGAAAGAAAATGAGCGTCGTCGTGAATGGCGGCGGTTGAGTTGCAGAGACATTGACTCAGACCGTCGTTCTTTTTTACCCGAGCACAGCCATCTTTTACGCATTCCCTTTAAAACGTTTCTTTAAGTTCACCAAGACCCTTGGCGCCGTCTTTGGACCGCCTCTAGGTGCACGAGCGACTTGCTCTATAATGACACCTCCAACGACAACAGCGACGCATTCATTCTTTCCAACTTTTTCATCTCATCATGTTTTTATCACTTGAAGAAAGCAAGAGCGCCGCATGGGTTCACGTCCGGGCCTCCCGACGACATCTCGTCAAAATAACCGCCCTCCTCACCGCCACCATATTTGCCCTATCACTATGGATATTTTCTTCAGATCTATCATATACAAATCAAAGAATCATAGCACCAAAATTCAAGCCCGAAACTTCCAGCTCTAGCAACGCATCAACGAGTACTTACACCTACGATACAGAAACGCCACAATTCACCGGTCTAACATCTCAGGTCGCTGACTTCTGGAGTCGATTGTCCAACGAACTTTACAGGGCTCAGCCCAAGGGCGATGAGATCATCTCACCAAGGCCCCTTGATCCGGAGCAATTCAGCCCTCACGGCTCCAAGGCTCAAATCGACATTGATGTTCTCAAATTACCCACAGAACAGTTCGAGTCATTAAAACAGACTCACCACGATTACGTCCAAAGTCTTCGATATCTCGCACCCGATTTACCGTTTGTCCGTGACACTCGTGGCGTGGTCATCACCGCAAGTGGCGCCAACTTTGGTATCGCAGTCACGGCTGTGCTGATGCTGCGCCATGTCGGCTCCAAGCTCCCTGTACAACTATTCCTGGACTCGGCCAGCGAGTACGAACACAAGCTGTGCAACACTTCACTTGCCTCGTTAGATGTACAATGCCTTAATATGGACGACTTCTTGCACGTGCCAAAGTCTGCCAACTACAGCACGCCGCATTTCGAAAAGTTCGAGTTCAAGGCCTTTGCCCTCATCTTCTCGAGCTTTCAGAATATCCTCTTCCTAGACTCAGACGCCTTTCCCATTCGAAAACCCGATTATCTCTTCGATGTGGAACCTTACAAGAGCCATGGTCTGGTAACATGGCCCGACTTTTGGCTACCTACGATATCGCCTCTCTTTTATGAGATTGCAGAGGCACAGATGCCCAACAGGACCATGAAATCACGAGCCTCCGAGTCTGGAATCATGCTTTACGACAAGGCTCGACACGCCGACAGCCTCTTGCTGGCGGCCTACTACAACTTTTACGGAAAGTACTATTACCAACTTCACTCACAAGGCGCCTGGGGATCGGGCGACAAGGAGACGTTTACGCAGGGCGCTGTGGTACTTGGAAATCCCTTCTGGCAGGTCAAGCAAAACGCGGTGATGCTTACACCAGGAGAAATTCACTACGGAAGCGGGATATGGCAGGCAGATCCCGAGCTTGATTGGAAGAGCAACCAGAAGAAAACCGGAAAACGGGAAATACCCATCATCACGACCATGTTCGCCCACCTGAACAGGGTCAAGTTTGACACGAGAAGACTCAACAGCCTACTGGACGAGTTGACATCCGAAACGAAAGAGGGAGAGAAGGAGGAGTGGTCAAGGATATGGGGCCCAGACTACAATTCGGTAGTGAAAAAGGCGGGTTATGACCTGGAAAAGGTCATCTGGGAGGAGGCCATCAAGGCCACTTGTGAACATTCTCTTTTGGATGAGTGTGAGAGGATCCGGAACTATTACGATACGGTGTTTGGGCAAGATGCCTAATTTAAACCTAGAAATACCCATGGCTGTATAAAAGCCAAACGATGTTATTACTGTGTTACATGTATTATATCCAACGGAGAAAAAAAAAACATTTATGACAATCCTGCTAGCCTCAGAAAGGCTGGGTCCTTGAGAACCCTCATGCCACCCTTTAGTATCGTGATATCACTACCTCCCTCGTCCAACTGCTTATCGAATCTTCCAATCGCCATCTCGACCAAGAACTTGCCAAGCGACTCAGTCGGAGCGTCAAGCGATGGAAAGGCCATTCGAACAGGAGGACCTAGAACAGCTCTGGCACTGTTATGGAAGAAGCCTTGATCGGGGACGTATGGTTTTATGGCGGCACGGTCTCTTTCACTGACGACATCTGGTCCAACGGCCTCTGTTATGAGACGAGGGTAGGGACTGCGCATCTCGGAGAGCCAAAGCTCTGTCTCTCCTTTGACGCGGGTGTATCGGTTCGTGAATGGCCCAGGATTCTGTGTTGAACTCCGTCCGGAGACAAAGATGAAGCTAAAGGGTTCGTCGTTGGGTGCGAGGTCGGCAAAAGCTTTGACGCCAGCCAGAGCGTGGTCTTTCGTGATCTAGATGTTTTCTAAGGTTGCGACTTTTGGTTCCTCTACCGACTCTGGCCGGGCCCCAGTGAAGGGGATGCCGGTGCAGTGCGATTTTGGCGAGACCGTTGCCGTCTTGCAGAATAGGGTTGTCGGCCTGTGGAGTGATGGGAACGCAGCCCTTTTCCCAAAGGAGATCTGGGGAACACAATGACCACTATGCCATACGGCAAAAGTAGAAGATACCTTCTGCTATTGCAGAGGGATTTTGGGCCTTTTATGCTGCTCAATAAGATCACATGATAGTTACGGTATGTCCTCTAGCCTAGATCGTGATCCTTCTTGATGAAGGGGGGATCAGTCACACCCCCAAGAACATATCTTATGGCACTCATAGCATTGAAATCTAATGGTGCAGTCACAGCTCGTCAATCAAGTTGCAGATAACAGCCCCAGAGTCCCGACATATCATCCCAAATGTGTGCTTACTTTGTCGTCATCCCTCTGTTCCACGACTTCTCCCTTCTACTCAACAATGTACTCGGCTTTCCTACCCACTATGCGCCCATCCATGATCCCACCTCGTAGTAGTTCCACTCGAGCGTAACGGCTCTTTGGGAGATAAGGCGCTGTGCGGATCGCGCTGTCGCTCACGTAAATTGACGCTATCCCAAGAGACAATCGCAATACCCAGCTAGTCTCGCAAGCTCAATCGGGGTGGCCGCCGCCGGCCCTACCGCCTCTCTTAGACAGCATCTGCGTCTCTTAAGGAGTTTAAATAGGGCCGTTAGAGCTCAGTGGCACGAACTCATTTCGCGGCAAACATTGTCTACAGGTGGTATTGTCGTTCCAGCCCCCTTCAAGATGTTGGGACCGTGTGACCAGGACCAGACGGGGCATACGCGCGTACTTTTCTAGCAGCGCTACTATTTCTAGACAACGACGATGCAACTCAAGGTATTCAATAGCCGTAACAGATATTGAGATTGGCCGGAGGAGCAGGTCCGGCCGAGTTGGGAACGGCGTCGCTGTCGTCGTCGCTAGTCACTGTGACAGTAGGAAAGGAGAGTGCCCCAGAAGGGTGTTGGGAGATGTCGCTCGGAGGTTCGGGCTTGGGGGAGGAGATAATCGAGCCATTGACGGACATTGTCCAGTGATGTTGCTCGGCATCACTGTGCCTAGCCATGGACTCGATCATCTCTGGAGCAAATGTTTCATGCTCTTGATCCGGGCAACAACGCCGCTTCGAAAGTTGAGTTATCGACTTATAATGTAATATTTGAGCATCAAGCCTTCAGCCGTTCTCTTTGGCATTGCGTGCGGCGTCCTCAACTTGTGATAGAAATATTCTAGGGCCCTGTTCAGTGGTGTTTCCCGAGGTTTGGCCTGTTCGAGTTTTCTCCGCGCCGTCGCCACTCCCAGTATCATGGGGGGTATTATTTCTGATAAGCTTGCCGATAAGGGAAATTGGTCGCGCGCACGTCAGCTTAATGCGCGGGAAAGCCTCCAACTTTGGCTCGTGGGTGTTAACATTGTCCTTGAACTCCTCCAGGCTCTCACTATCGTCCTCAATCGCATAATCATCAAGCGAGCCGGTTGTAGGCAGAGTTGCAGTTACAGTATATGTTGATGGTAATGGAGAGGGATCATTTGTTGTCGAGGTGAGCTTGGCAAGATCTTGCGACACTTCTGAATCTTTGACCAGGCTAGGTGACTTCGTACGAACACTCTGCTCATCAATAGGCTAGTCGTGGTGAGAAAAGGAAGTCCTCGTGTCTGTTCGAGGCATAGCAGCGGCATCAGTCTCTGGCTTGACACCAATAGCGCAAGAATCGGCAGTTCGTGTAAGCGCAGTCGCGATGCTCGTCCGAGTGTTTCCGAACACGGCGATAGGAGCAAAAAAGCGGAGTCAGGCAAGAAGAAGGCGAACAAGGCAACTTGAGGCTCACCAGGCGAACCACTAGCACAGGGGCCTCTTCGCATTTGACGGCTCATATCCGTATTCCGCGCTAAAAGAAAGTTGACGCGGGTTCCACCAGCTGAAGAGCCTGCAGATCATTGCATCCACGGATCAGGGTGCCCCTGTCAAGGTCCGGTGGTACTATGAAAACGCAAGTGTCCCCAGAGACAGAAGACGGGACCCAAGCGCTGCTCTCAATAACCCACTGTTGCCATCATGACACTCGACCAGATCCGGAATTCAAGGTCCCAGCAAGACCCGACAAGTCCAACCTGCAATAGTGACATGCCTCAACTGCCCTCATCTATCCACACACATGAAGTGGAGGAACGTTTTTACTGCGGTGAATGCGGCCAAAGATTCGACAAATCCTATCATGTGAGAGATCACGTTATAACCCATGCTCCCCTTCTTAAAGGGGAGGTCTATGGGTGCAATAATAAGAGCTGTGATAGGCCATGCTTTGCGTCCTGGAATCAACTACAGTAAGTTACCTAAGCGATTAGGTCGAGGTATTATTGACTCTTCGAAGACAGCACAAGTGTTTAAAACCAATGCCGAAGCCCTATGAATGTATCGACTGCGGGCGAAAATTACAATGTTTGAGCCGTGCACAGAAACATCCCAAGCATTGTCCGTCTATAAAGTACACAGCCAACCACAACCCTCAAAAGACTAATAAGTTCTGCTTCTGTGATTATTGTGGCGGCACATTTACACATTCGGCAAGGCTTCAATTCCATGTCTGGGATCATTTTGATGAAGGAAGAATACATTGTTGCGGACAAAATTTCGGTTCAGTCAAGCTGCTCAAAGCTCATCAACAAGCGAAAGGATGCGCAGTAGTTGACTTGAACCGCCCGCCGCCAGATAGTCCCAAGGATCTATTTGGGTGCTGTATAAATCAATGCGGTCGTAAATTCCCAGATGTCATACAGCTACGGCGAGTAACTTCACCGACTTTGGTCAAGCATTGTTATGCTAACAATGTAAAGGAACCATATGTCCGGCCACCCTCTAAATTGTCCTTTTTGTGACCGTCAATTCAAGAGAACGACAGACCTATCAAGGCATAAGAATAGGTGCCCCAAGCGAGCGGGACAAGACCAGCGTGAAACCGAGTACAGCGAAGATATCCCACCTCGTTTGAGAGACGATGGCAACTATAGAGATGACGGCTACGATAATACCTCACTCGGTGGTGACAAAGGCAAACAGTCGCCCCCCCTACCCAGGCTGAACATGACACGGATCAAAGCCATGCGGAACCAGCCAACCAGATGCCATTAGGAGCCTTACCAGATCAGAGTCAGGATCCTAGAGACGAATCAGAAAGTCAGGCGCTGCCAGAGGCAGAGTCAGGGACTCACCCACCTCAGCCCCGACAAGTTATCACGACTACACTCCGCAGGTCACATCGTCTGAACCCGCCAGCGGCCCCTGACAGCTCTCCACCTGCCATCCGACCTCAGCAACCCGTCAGCCTCGACGCCGGCCCGGCCAAGGACGACGGCGACGGCGGCGGCGTTCAATCTGGAGATTTCGTTTCTAGTGCATCTGCGATGATGGCCCCTAGAGGCGACGACGAAAGCGATCGGGACGACGGCGCTTACGATGCCCATCAACAACCAGACCCTCCTAGCAAGAGACGCCTCCTTGAGGAACTTGGGGAATACCACAGACGCAAAAGACGGAAGATCCGCAGGTCACGTCGTCTTAAGCGGAGACGTGAGCGGCGACGTGGGCAAACACACAAAAGGCCGAGAACCGGAGAGCAGAACGAATCCGAAATAACAACGACTCCCGGGGTGGAAGACAGCGGTCAGAACCAGGATCCTAGAGACGAACCAGGAAGCCAGTTGCCATCAGAGGCAGGACCAAGGGGTTGCTCCCCGCCAGCAGCAATCTCATCCCGTGGATTATTGACACCCACAGCGACTCTCGAGATGGAAGTTCGAGAAGACTCGACTATACACGTATCGAATGGCCCCCCTGATAGACTTCCAATAGCCATCCAACCTCAGCATATCATCAATCTCGATGTTAACCCGGCCGAGGACGGCGGCAACGACGGCTACAATTCGCCTGAATCGACTCTCCAGATGGCAGGGGACATCACTCAGGGTAGAGCGATGCCAGTAAGCGATCATGGCGCGCCTGATAGCTCTGCCATTACCACCCAAGCTGGGCAGCCCGCTAGGCTCGACGCCTACCCACACGAGGACGGCAGAGAGGGCAGTGTTATTTCTGGCGAAACTGAGATGATGGCCCTTGCTCCTACAGGCGGCAATGAAGACAGTCAAGACAACGACGACGACAGCGGTGACAACGGCATTGACGGCGCCCATCAGCAACCGCACTCCCCTAGCAAGAGGCAACCAGGTGACGGAGCAAAACGAAAATGCCAACGGCAGGAACTCGGAGAACATGACATACAGGAGATACTCGCAGAGATAGAAGTTGTGACACAAGGTGCAGGCAAATTAGAAGGGACAAAGGAAAGCCGCGAGAGGGCAGAAAAAGCGAAGAAGGCAGAAATGGCGTTGGAGGAGGAAATAAGGATACGTAAGGGCCAGCAACGGAAATTCACGGAACACATAGGGACACTCACGGAAGAAATAGGGAAACTCACGAAACGCATAGGGAAACTCACGGCACACATAGAGATGCTCAGACGACAGACAGAGGAAGGCAAAGGAGAGTTAGAGAGGCAGGAAGAAGAGCTACATGAGAAGCGCAAGGAGACGATATCAGCAAAGAGGAAGGTGGCGGAGCTGTGGAGACAAGAATAGGGGACGCAGTACGGAGTAACTACAGTGGAAACTGTCCAAGGCCCAGAGTGGGGCCTGATGTACATATCGCGGGGTGCCGACCAGGTGCATTGACCAGGGTGCCTCTGCTCGGAAAAGTCTCGGAAGTGTAATATACTTAAGCCTGCCATTAAGCCGCGCCCCGTTCACTCGTTGTCCCCCAGAAGCAACCTCGCACATCCGCCAACATGGCTGAGCCCGGCACTCCAGCATCAGATCTTGCCGCGCTCTTTGCTACAACCCGCCGGGTCAGTTCTCAAATCAAACAGGTACAGGAGTCACTGAAGTCTATTGCGGCATCCACTCAGCAGGACACAAGTGAGCCGAGATCCAGCACGCCACCTGCGACTCGTAGCACAGCTCGAGGAAAAGGCAGCAGTGAATTGGCAGTATGGACAAAAGCTATCTCCGACCTCAAAGAGGCCTGTGAGAAGATGGATTCTCTCGAAACTACTGCGGAAACCCTCATCACTTCAGTATCACAAGTTCACAACTATCACACGAGTCGCGAGCTCGTGCCGACGGCAGCCCAGTGCATGATGTTGGAGATCACAAGTGTGAGGCGACCAAGGCGGTGGTAAGATGTGGAAGAAGGAGGAACATTCTACAAGAGATCGTGCCTGTACATAAACAGTGGTTTCCCTACTGCACTTTTAGGAGGAATCAAGCAATCAGCATCTTCTCATTACAACATAAATTACAGACGACGCGGCCTCGTTGCACGGCCGCACACAAGCCCTTCGAAGTTCATATCTAGGACGTCATGGGGATACTGGCCAATTTCTTTCAGCTATGAGGCTTTTAGCGAGTGACCGGCGGGCATTTACAGTTGTTGTAATCTTCGTTAAAATAGATCTGATCGTCCCGAGGTCCTATGTTTTGATATCCGTGAGCCCCGCCGTCTCCATTGACTTCTCTAGCGTGCCCGTGACTGTAAGTGATCGGCGAGAAGAATGCCGCCCTGCCACTTGTGGAAACTGAAAAGGGTCATCAATCATTTCTTAGAAGGTTTTACGGGTAAATGCTCAAATGAGGGTCCAGTTTCTAAAAAGCTGTATTTCAGCGGCGAAGGAGTTGACGATAGCATTTCTGTGAGTCGGCGGTGATCGGTTGCGCCTGTCAAATACGGCAAACCCCAATGGTCAGGGGTAGCTCCGTAACTTGAGATCCGAGATGAAACGGAGCCCCAGGACGTACAAAAAAAAAACCCCATGGTAAGAGGGACAAAAAATTCAAAGGGAAAAGGTAAACCCAACCGAGAAAAGAAAAAACTCAAGAGAAAAGCAACAATACCGAAGGAGGAGGGCAGGTCCCCTTCTCAAACTCCATCCCTCCACCCCGCCATTCGGACCAGCCGCCAAAGCACAAGCAAGTAGGTGGGATGGATGCGTAGTTGCGCGTCCAAAGTGTCAGTGACCGAAGGGGGAAACAGGCGTCAATATCGAGGCGGTTGGTCCGAAATGCCGTGGCGCAATACAGCCGCCAACCCCCGCGCCCTGATTACAAGAGTCACATCTCTTTGTCGAATCGAGTGACAAAACACTACCCGTGTCATGTCAAGAGGGTGCCGCCAGTCACAGTCTGTGCTAGACCGACGGCTTGAATCTTTATCGAGCTCCGCCGCTCCCGCTGGCTTCTTCTGAGGCTTCGTAGAGGTCCAAACAGTCTTCGAGAACTATGCGCTTCTATTAGCCATCACGAGGTCGAGCCTTGGTCAGGAAAGTCTTGGGCATACCGGCAGTTATCTGTTCCTCCCACACCCCGTATTGGTAGTCGACGAGTCCATGGCGCTCGATCCCGTCGCATAAACGTATTAATTCGTTACCCATCTTCTTAATCATGGCCTTTGACATGAGGCTCTGCGATCTCGATGGCTGGGATGAAGTCATCAACTCCATCTGGCGCTGGCCTAGGCTTAACCAGGCGTGATTGAAATCGTCCCATAACTTGATTCGATCGGCGTGGAGGTTTGTATCGTCTAAATTGAGGCCTGCAGTCTTGGTCAGCCATGTCGTCCTGCCCTGATGCTCTGCTCCCACCCATGCTCTTGGGGTTTGCGACAAAACATACCAAGGTCTGCCACCTGAGACAACAGCCAGCTGGTGACGCTCAGCAATGTCTCGGATACGCTTTCTAGGGATCCATTCATGATCTCTTGGAATATGGTGCCCAATTGTCTCTGGTAGTTGACCCATTTCTCCTCTAGTGCGCCATCTGGGCACTCGTGATCTTCTGCCATGGAAACATCGGCGCTCGCGGTCGCCTGGGGCATTGCGCCCACGCTCGACATGTTACTCGCATAATTCATGGCATTGCTCTGCTGGTACACGTTTGCTGATCCGCTTGAGCCCTGCGCCGACCGCTGCAGGCCCGAACCGCCTGTGCTTCCCGTCTCGGATCCGAAGTATGTCGAAGCGACATCCGGCGTCATCATCTGCATAGCTGCAGGTTGCCGTGATCCAAATTGCTGCGCATCGTAGACGGGGTTTTGCGCCCCAGGCTGGGCGACGTTGTACATCATGGTCGCGGCAGTGTTGTAGCCGCCAAAGCTCTGAGGCTGCTGGCGCGAGTCCTGGCCGTACTCTGACCCGTAAGCCATGGCCGTCCCAGGCATGTTTGCCGTCGAGAAGGGTGCGCTGGGTTCGGGATAGTAACTGCTGTAGTTGCCCGAGCCCCCCATCCCTCGCACTGCTGCTGAAGGAGATGAGGAAGCGAGGGACGCAGGCCGGTACCTGTCGCTGGAGACTCCGGCGAGAGAACGGCGCGGCTGGGAGGGATCGTTGAGCGAATATCTCTGGTTGGGTGATACTGGAGGGGTCACCGCGGGGTCGTTGGGATAAAGTCCACTCAGTTGGAGTAGTCGCGATGATCGATGGTCGGGGGGGTGGTGAGGCAGGGAATCGATGGCTAGGCGAGGTAGTAGTCGAAGTGAAAGAGCACAAATGAGTTTACAAACAGGGTGCCGCTGGCCTATTATACGCAACCAACCCCAACTGATTCACTGGTCAGGGTCGCGAGAAGAGAAGGAGGGGTGTGGGCGTGTGTCTGTCAAAGACAGGGTAAGGTGAGGCGGTTGGTTCTAGTCTGTCACCCAGAAACGCAGTGTAGATGGCATCAAGACTGGTGCAGTGAACGATGATGGGGAATGTCTCCAAGAGACATGATAGATCGTAGAGATGTGTAACCCAAGCCATTTTGACAGTATGGGTGGCATGGCATCGACGTCCTCTGCATCCTGTCATGGAGGGACGGAGGATCGAAGCGGCATAGGTGAGGCAACGCGGCAGACCGGACTTGGCTGGCTCACAGGACAGGATCCCGATGAGGCACCGGGCATACAGAGTCGAGACACTTTTGTGAAGATGGGTGGAGTCGAATCACCTTTGCCAACATGCGAGTCAAGATAAAGCTGTCACATTCAACATCCGCCTGGCCGATCCACTCCACTAGGTACTGTATATCAGATGTGTTGACCCCTCTACCCCCTGCTCCCGCCCAGCTGAGACATGGTCCTTCCCGCCCCTGTCTTTACGCTAGTCCAGATACGATGGGATGAAAATCCCGATTATGGAATGGTGGCTTGTCAGCTCTTCAAGGTCAAGGTTCCCTCACTGCCCCTGCTTAGAAATTGGTTCGCAAATCAAGGAGATACTTACTTGGATCTGACTAGAGTCTGAGGCGTTAGCACGGTGGTTCGGCCGTGCCACCGATTTTTTGTACACTTAGTACCAAGAGGGCAGGTGCAGCCCGCTGAGAGGAGGCTTGAAATATGCTCCCCTGATGGTGTTGGCTTGGGCTGAGGAACCACTTCTGGGGAAGGCTTTGGTAAGAGAGTCATCTTGTGATTGCGGCATGAACTGAATGACATGGGAGCGCAAGGAAGTCATTGTGGGGTTCAATGACGACGAAGACAAGGCGACCGCATTTGAAAACCGCAAGGCAGCAGCCGCACATATATGGGCATTATCCTGGGGTGCCAGATGACCAACAGCTCCATACGCACACACCCTCCAACTTCATTTCATGTTGACTCTTTTCTCCAGTGAGCCAAGAATTCGAGATGAAATGTGGTTAGAGCGAACGGTCCTCGACTTGCTGGAGTGCTTTGCAGGTAGCATGTCTCACCATGGGGGACTCTTTGCTTCTGCTGCTTCCCGGCAATTCTCATTCCAGCCGAGGCCCAGTGGGCCGAGTTATTCTATTGAGATGGAGGAGCTTCCTGTCACACATACGAGCCATGCCCTGGATCCCTCGGAAATGAGCGCCAACGCGTTAAATTTCCGTACTGGTGGGCGCTATTGTGCGAGTGGTGAAGAGAATCGATCCTGTTGTTTGGAAGGCATCCCTGTCTCAACCCACGTCCAACCAATGATTGCTCTGGATATTAAGCAGCTAACAATGGCATCTGCCGATCCCATTGGGCCAACCAAGACAGGATACCGACTTTATTCCGGTTGCAAGGACGGACGAGTAGCTGAGGCTATTTACGACCTCAAGGTTATCGGTGGGTGTGGCGAAGCAATATATACCATTGGTTCCTGTACTTCCAGTACGGGGGCCTCCTCTTTTGTGGTATTTGGTCCAATGGTCTATTGTCACAGTTGGTGTCTCCCAAAAGCGCCACATTCTGCCTCTCATCCGCTGGTTGATTTGACTGTAATTGTTACGATCATCCCTGGCTCGACCGATCTCACACGCGGTGGTATCCGAGAAGGTTCCCTGGGTGGGCTGAGTGGTGATCAGCCAGCCACTCGACGCCGTCCACGCCAATACATGGCTCCGTATCAAGCAGCCGCCGCTCATGACACTTGCTTTGCCTCTGCCCGTGTCATTTGAGGCCACCAACTCGGCTTCTTCTCCGTAGATCCGCCAAGCGTGAATGCAGCAAACCCAATTCAGAAGCAGTCAGTTTGAAGTCACTTTGCTGAGTCGCAACCCATGTACACCAATTCAACAATGAAGTTTTGACACAAGTCAGGCTGTCACTAAAACTCCAGCGGAACTCGTTCATTGACAGACACTATGTAAGGGGCCACCATTCGTGATGTCCCGTCAAACTGTGTTCCGAGCACATCACAGTAGCGACAATGACAATGACCATAATCATCAACTAGAGACACTTTCCGTAGCCGTGTCGATTATTATACATTAAATTCAATGACATAAGCAGCCTGTGTAACTCCAGAGGCCTCTCCTGGAGAAGGCGGATCATAGATAATCAGCGAAGCCCCTTTCGAAAAGTTCGTCAACGACCTCTCATTGAGATGGGCGTCACCTGTTTTATTGTCTAGCTGATGTACAACTCTCCGTCGGGTTGGATGGGGGATGCGACCATTGTCTTGTTCTGAAGCCCCAAATGCAGTCTCGTGAAGCCTTTTGAGTGTAGGCTTCACGGGAGCTTGACTGCCAGGAAAGGTCACATTCTTCATCAGGTCCTCCTCCTCGTCGCTTTGGTCTGGAGGTAGGTCCTCCTCAGCAGCAGAGCGAGCAAATTCAGGATTTTTCCCGTCCCCAAGATGCTCTACCAGGACCGCATCGCCGCTCGTGCCGCAAGCCTTCCCAGGCCCGTGGCCCTCGTGGTTTGCGGTTGTTGAAGGCATGTGTTTAAGGTGAGATGTGCCTGGGGGAGGACTGGGGGAAGGTTTGATATTGGGGCGAAAAACGGCGGGAGAGGGGCTGCGTTTGCTCAAATCGTCAAATTCAGGGTCTGCCATTTTCTGCCTGGCGTGGTATAATATCG
This sequence comes from Fusarium solani, assembly GCF_023522795.1. Lineage (NCBI taxonomy): Eukaryota > Fungi > Ascomycota > Sordariomycetes > Hypocreales > Nectriaceae > Fusarium > Fusarium solani. The sequence continues at coordinate 3,038,905 of NW_027072144.1, read as the reverse complement.
TAGGGTGCTCGGGAAGGACAGGAGCCGACGGACAGGAGGGCGATGAGAAGCATTCAGATGGCGAGATTGTATATCGACGAAGAGACTCGAGCGTGCTCGGGAAGATAGTGCAGGAACTGAGAGATCAGAGTGGGAGTCGAGGAGGAAAATCGTGTTGGGTCGACATGCGGGAAGACAAGGAGCCTGCCGCTTTTTGATACCGGGCGTTACATAATGGGGCCAGGAGACCGGCCCATCTGCCGAGCCTGATCTCGCGGAGAACACTTGGAATGTAAGCCACAGGACGTCAGCTTGACACCAAGTTCTGTTATCAGCAGATGCTGCGCTTTGAAACCGCGCTCGTCATGTAGAGGAAAGCCTGGTGGCCGAGACACGGTTATTTCCACACACCACATCCCAATACACCTCTACTTTCCCTGGATGCCTTTATCCGAACTCTGGTCAATTCTCTCGACGATGCTTTCATTCCAGCCTGTCCATGAACCCTGAATGATCGTGATATCGGCCCCGCAGCGGACTCAACACCGGCGCAGTCCACCTCCCCACATAAAGATGCCAGGATGAAATTATCCCAGATGTTACAACGGTTTCGCACAGAACACACACACATAAAACAGCGGTTCTTTTGCATGGCACATGAAGCTATCTGTCCTTCTTGTCTGACTCAACTTGGTTTCATTCGACGAGAGCTTAGCCCCCTTTCGCAAACCACTTTTAGGAGGGCAAAAGAGCTTTTCTCCTTGCTCTCTCCTTTCGCTATGGCAAGAATCTCGGTCTTATTAACGGCGAGAGCAGCGTATGTGGTTGATAAAGAATCGGCATGCCGGTAGTGTATGGAAAATGGGCCAGTTCGCAACAATGCGACTTTGGCACATGCTAATCACGCTTAGTGTGATACTTTTTCCTTGGCTAAATAGAGAATAGAAGTATATACCGTAGATGTCTGTCTCTGATGGCGAAGAGTCAGGCCCGCGTCTGATGGCCTCATTAGAAATTGCAATCGCCAATTGAAGTAGGCCTCCCAATTTGTTTTCGGCCTCTTTCCGGAGAAGCTCAGACGACTCAGACGACTTGGACAACCAGAGAGAGACGCAAATTTTCTTTTGGGAGATTTCGTTGTCGTCGTTGTCGTCTTTGTCGTCGTTGTCGTCGTTGTCGTCGTTGTCGTCGTTGTCGTTGTCGGTAAACTCGATGGAAAATCCCGATTCTTCCCTGAAGGTGATCTTGGCCATGTCTGAACAAACGACAATGAGCACTAGTTTTGTCTCCTATTTCTCGATCAAGCATGAAATGAAAAGCTCACTCTTGATGGCATTCACAAGGCCAGAATATTCTGTTGATAGTGGAGTCATGGTGTTGGTCGGAGGTTTCGTTGAGTAATGGCTGCAGAATAGCTTCAGTCTAAAACAGAAAGGGGAGATACGGAGGCCTCGAGCAGCTCAGCAGTCAACCGCCAAAAGGCTCAAACACTGGTAGCTAAATCAAAGAGACAAGAACCCACAAAGACCGGTACCGTCTGGGGAACGAAGAGAGTAAATACACATAACATAAAATAAAAAAGGAGGCTGCGAATGCTAAGGATCTGCAGAGCAGGCAGTACATCCCCAACTTCACGAAGCCCAGATAAGACAAATAAGCATGAGATAACCAAGGTCCATTGGTCACAGTATGAGATATGGGGTAATTCCATCACCATTGACAAGGCCCTTCAAGACCACCGAAGCATGATGGCGTCGGTAAACAATACACTTTCAAGCCCCCAGGCCCCTCCTTATCTCCAAACGCCATCCAGTCAGCCAAAGCCCTTGACACTCACGACATTAGTTCTTCCGGAACGGGATGCTGCTGCATACAGAGAATACAGCCCTGCAGTGACTTGCGTTGAGGCTGGTGTGGTGGGTCGGAAATCGTCCCTGGTGGTGTTGATGACTGGCGGTTTCGGATGCAGCCACAAGGACAGAACTTGGTGTTGGCCGGCGGACATTGTGAAGGTGACGCCTTGACAATCCTCGGAGGCTATGGTTTGCCGTAGCCTGATGCGTCGATGGCGTGCATGAAGCACACCGCTCTTGTCGAATACGAAGTTGTTGGACGAGCTATCATACTCGCTTGTTGTGCCGTGTCGACGAGGAGACGGGATTCCATAACCCGTCAATTTTGCCGCCTGCTGGTGCCTTGGCCTTGGGAGGTGGAGGTCCCGAATAGGATGACAGGACACCAGTCTCATGCCAGTAAGCATGTAGGTCTCGAGTTCAGTTTCATTGCCAAACAGAGTGACAAGGAGACATCTAAGTTTATGGCAAATACTCGGTCTCTAGGGGCAGCATCATCGTGTCGTTTCCACGAACCCTCCACTTCCTCTCCCCTCCTTAGTCAAGTTCAATATCCAAGTCTAGGGGAGGCTCAAACCCAAACGTTGCAAGAACTAAAGTACAATAAAAGACAAATCGCATTGTTGTGGTCCCATGGATTCAATGTCAGGAAATCTGCCTGGTAGCAGGGAATACGCTCGGCATCCCCAAGTTCGGGGGTGCGTCTGATCCCTACAGCAGCCTCTCAATCTCGCCAATGACTAGCGTTTGTTTAGATCCGGCCGTCAAGTGGCTAGATTGGCCCAAACGTAGAAGATTCTGGCATCGGCTCTGTGTCCGAAAAAAGGGTGCAACAAGGCATGCTGTCTTGTGCTGATGGGCAGGGTGGAGGGAAACGGAAGAATGGTGCTGGTGGAAGCAGTCGAATGGCTAGAGATTGGTCAAGTCTTTTTTCCTCCCGAGGTAACTGCTTGGACGGGCTTGGGGCTCTATGAGAATGGTCATCGACAATCAGGAGCGCTTCACTGGATGCTGTGGTCCAACCTCCAATCACACAACACGACACCCAATGTGGGAGATGCCTTCAAGGAGTCGCGACGGCGACGCGTCGCGCGAGACCATGATTGGTGCTACACGCGACCCCTACCCGACACAGTGCCCCTGAATACTATACTGCAGGGGCCCGACGGTCGGTCAGCTCCTGGGACGAGGTATTCCCCAGCATCGATCCACAGCGTGTCCAGCGATCCCAATGCTATGAAGGAAAAGGATCAGTAGGTCCTCCAGAATGGGCGCGGTCGCTAGGCTGTCTCGCGTGCACCAGCATTGACCGCAGGAAATGGTGTCGAACTTACAGAGAACACATGTCAAGGATATTCTCCTATCGATCAAATGCATCTCAACAGAGGGAAGCGGGCTCATATCTGAATGGGGAATAGTAGAGTGATCCATCTGAGACCCGAGAATGAGACCATCGCACAGGCAGTGAAGCCATCGACACCATCCAAGCCAAGGGGCTGATCGCTGAGAACGGACTGCTCAGTACGGTGGCTTGTTGGGATTCGGAAATCCCCGACCCAAGCACACGCTCTTCTCCCCAGTGATATGCCGGTCAGACCGGGGCCGGGCAGCCCAAACAGATCTTTCTGGGCTCTTGTAGTTAATAATCCAGAATCAATACCAATTAATTAAGTAATAGTAACTACCAGTCTGAGAAATTCTGACTTGCGTCTCCCATGAGATCTAATGAATAAACTCCCAATGTCAGCAACAGCCGAACATATGCCACTACGGCTTTTGGCCGAAAACCACCTTGAGGGGAATGTATGCGTGAACTTTTCTCGATCGCAGCTCTTTCCGAAGTTGAACTGCAAACATAGTAGCCTCTTCCAAACTCCATCCGAGTACTTCCACCGCAGGACGGAACAGAAGCCCTTCAAGATCCATATCGATGGCGGCATGGGTATACAGGCCAACCTCCTTCAGCCGCGCATCTTTCGGCCAGCCACCAACAGGCATCTGAAATTGTAACCCTCGTCAACACAGGTCTAATCGTCTTGGCATCACAAACTGACCTTGTAAACCCGTGTCTCGATACCCGTGAACCCCGCCAACTGCATTGACTTCTCTAGCCTGCGGTCTTCAACGACAGTAAATGACCGGCCCGACTTGTTTCCCACATCATTCCAGAACCCTTCCCACCGCATCATCGACTCGCAGTTCTCGTGAGTTTTGTCGTCGCTTCTGAAAGACATCGATAGCTCGTGGCACTCAAGGTATCCGCCGGGTTGTAAAGCGGCAAACGCTTTTTTAGCGAATTCAACCCAGTCTGTGATACTCCCAACCATTCTCCGACCGTATATGAATTCGAAACGTTCTTTAAAGGTCCATTCTAGGTTAGCATCATCGAGCTGGCTATGTTCCAAATCAGCATTCGTTCTGTATTGAAGTCGGTTCGACGTACAACTCAAGGTTAGATGGGACCCATTCGGGTTGGATGGGGGAAATGTCGGTGCCAATAACTTGAGCACTGGGATGTTCGTCGGCAAAGTCTCTGTTTGCTCATCAGATTTTAGCCCCCAACTCTAGACAGCTTGGGAGTCATACATAGCCCAGATACCTAGAGTCATCCGCCATCAGTCCAAGATTCCGTAAAAGGTCGATGCTGTACTCACCTGTCCCAGTGCCGACATCAAGGACGTTCTAGGTGGTATTGTCAGTTCGGGCAATCGCATCTACAAGATAATAGAAGATACCTGTACATTCTCCTTGATGGGCGCAAGGCACAAACTGTCTTCAAGCAAAAGGAAAAAGGCGTGATGACTGCAAAAACTTGTGAGCAAGGCTCTGGACACTTCCTAAGCTCCGATCGTACAACATGTCCAATGCTCCACATTGCTGTTCGTCGTTCGGCCAACTTGTGGACTCGATTAGCTGGTGGTAGTTGCCTCGGCATGCACTCCACTAACCAATACTCATGGCCGGCTTGGTACCCCCTCCCATGTTTGTAATCGACCTTGCGGTTCTCAGAGGCCACAGTCAACGTGGATTCATCGTCTCGGCCGTCATTGTAGTCTGACGTCGCAGACAGCTCAGATTCGTCGTCTCGGTCGATGCTGAAGTACGATGCCGCAGAAGATGCGTCTGTGTCACTCTGGTCGAACACGAAGATGGATTCATTATTCCCGTTGTCAATCAATCCTCCCCCTTGCCCAATTTCGAAGCCACCTCCGCCCCTCGATTCGCGGCCGGCGAAGAACTCGGCAGTAGATTTCGACAATACGACCGGAGAGCCGTTCGACTGTGGTTCATTCGTCGCATCAACCTTGCACTCGGCATCGGAAGAGAGATCGTCGTGAGATACGTCGTACGGTGGCGCCAGACTGTCGCATAGCGGGACGTTTTCAACGTTGTCAAACCCTCGTGCAACTTCTACTGTCGCAGCAGACTCTTGCACTGGCGTTTGGGTGCTGTTGTCCATGTTGGTTGGAGGGAATTCGACTCCGGATGGCGAAACATTCTTTGGTCAAACCGTGGAGGCTGGTCCAGTCAATACATCAGCGCACAACAACAAAGGAGAACACGAGGGGAGAGTAAAGGCCAAGAGTGCAAAAAAAGAAAGACAAAAGTAGGAGGAGGAAGACGGTTTGACGAACATCCTTGTTGATGGTCATCAAACTAAGGACAAAGGAAGGAGAAGGCCGAAGAATGGCTGCGATAAATAACCGAGGCACTAATTCCTAAGGGTCGCGTTCACAATCACGGCACGGAACTCGACAGGGCGGGTACTGACGAGGACGGTGCCAGCTGGAATCACCGAGTCAGACGAGGCCACTCTTCCATGGCGAGACGGATCGAAAGGAATCCCGACCCCGAGCCGGGCCATTGCCAGCCGGTGACATCGAGGCACCGTGTGGTCGGATTCCACCATCATGTCGTAGGAGCGACAGCATGGCATGTTATCAGCCCCTGGGCAGCACTCAGAGGCGATCAGAGTCGACTTGGTTCACGAGAGTCCATCCGGGAAACAAGTTGGCATTGGTCATTTCACAAACGTCCTCAGATGGGGCTGGGGAGAGTTTTTATTCCTTATTTCAAAGCTTACACCGCCATTCAGTCCCGGCCATCCTGCATCCTGGTATTGAGGCCTTCCATCTGCCTTGTTTGCCTTGTTTGCCTTGTTTGTCTTGTTCGCCTTATTCACGCAAATATGCCTCGTGGGAGGGAGGGAGTGGTCTCAATCCACTTCATAAAGGAAGGAGAAGCAGAGAAGGTACTATGTATAGCCAAGTGTTCAACCAACTGTGTCTTGCTTCCTTGGGTGACCTAATCTAATCAGTGTTGATACTCCCAGAGGGCAGTTTAATGACTGACAGCTACTGTGCATTCAATTATGATAAAGCCCTCATGTTCAGGCTCCCTCGCTGCCGTGCAAGACATGGTTCGCAGCGATCGGAGGAGGAGGAGGTAAATCAATCCAGCAGGGGAAACAAGGCAATAACAGTGGCTTGCATGAAAGTGAACGTTGGCGTACACGGGGAGGTATATATCCCTTTTTTGTCACATTCAGCCCTTGCCGGGGAGGGGTGGAAGGGGGTGGGTATAGTTCCCAAATTTTAAAAATTTGGGAACTATACCCACCCCTTCAGTTCAATTTGGTAATTCACCCCTCTCGGCCCCTTTCAAAGCATGGGGGCATACTGTGGGGCACGTGGTGAGGCCTCCTCAAGGTTGACCAGGCGGGTACAGACGATTATCCTCTCAACATCGTCACCCCTCTCTACCGCGAATCATGGTTGCTCACCAGGCTGATGGATTCAACATACCACATGGTGATGATACGCATTACATCTCAAGAAAGGACCAAGGCGAGGCTCTCTGTCTCGAAAATGATGGACTATGCCGCCCTTTACGAATTTCTACCTCAAAACGCACATCCATCTACCTAGTGGTATGGCATGGACAGCACGAAGCGCCAGCACACCTGGTGTTATCACCGTTCACTCTTCCCCAGTACCCTCACCAAACTTTCTATGGGGCATACCTTTGGTATACGCGTTGCTGCGACGAAGGTCCGAACCAAGATGCCATCACGACAACGCTGCGGCGAGTATACGATATCTTTTTCCCGCTTGGCAAGTGCCATTTCGATAAGCACAAGTAAGTAAAGGCTTTAATATTATCTTGATCATTTACCGCTAACATAGGAGCAGTCAACAGGAAGTGCACGTTGGCGCCTTCACAGAGTTGAGCTGCCACGAGAGGGCCCAATGTGGCCTCGATCGCCTGCAGCAAGGGCCCGATTCGGCACTCAAGAGACCGTTGAATGGCAGCTTGTACGAATCTCATCATTCTGCATCAGAAGCACCAATCGAAAGATTACCAAAACGACGCCGACAAGATAACTCAGAACAAGGTAGTCTTACGCCAATCGATTCACGACAAGAGAACCCACGGCCCGACAGCCCACGACAAGAGAACCCACGACAAGAGAACCCACGACAAGAGAACTCACGACAAGAGAACCCACGACAAGAGAACTCACGACAAGAGAACCCACGACAAGACAGCCCGCGACAAGACGATCTAGAGAAGGTAACGCAAGAAAATAATGCTAAAGCCATCATGAAGAAGGCCACGGATGGACTGAAGCAGCTGTGCGTTAAGGACAAGGCCACACAGGTGTCTCGTTACATTGACTTCGTTGTAGAGTTGCCTGTGCAGTTAATCAATGGCTGCGTACAAGTTAAAGAGCACCAGAGTGAGCTTCAAACTCAAAACTCAACTACCATTTGGCAACTCGGCGGTGATCATCATGCCGAAGCTAAGGTTACGACATGGTTTTTATTCCTAGTATCAAGCTGCTTGAAAATGGTCGAGACAAATTTAGGCATGAGCGCACCGTATCTGGGCACCAAGGAAGAAAAACGGAGATCACGATGGGTCAAAGGTATATCCGTCCTGAACAGAATTATTGATCAGATGGGGTTTATGGGGTTTCGGCTTTACGATGCCTATGCTAGTAAGTGTACATCTATATCAAGGTGCCTATCCTAAACGGTAAATCTAGAGAACTGTTTTTATTTCTCCCCATATGCTGAAAAAGCAGAGGACCATCGCAATAGCATCGCCGATTTAGCTGCAAAGTTGATTCTCAGAGAAGGGATACAAGCCCCTGCAGACTCGCGCGTTCTTTATATTCCGAATCTAATCACGAGCATCTTCAATGCTAATAATAAGAAATCCATATCGTAAGATTCATTTTACCTCCTTCGCCTCTACATCGCTGACATTTCAACTTGGTAGACAAGAAGACGTCTGCAAGGTCTTAGGCCTAGAGTCCTTCGCTAAGTTCCGAATCGACTCGGCATTCGTCCCGTTGAGAGAACTACACGCGGAGCACATGCGGCTACAAAGCTCTCGAGCGAGAAGAAACATAGAGTCTTTATCCCATGACGACGGGCGGGAGGATTTTCTTGTCCGGGATTCTCCCAACGCGGCACAGCCAACGCCGGCAAGATCTCCTACAGCCGCCTCTGATACCCAAAGAGTGGAAACTTCGTCTAGCTCGAGATCCGGTTCAGAGAGCACAGAATCTCCTGACTATGCCACACCCAACGAGGCTTCGAGGAGCTTTCGACAGCCGCAGACCGAACACCCCGCCACGGAGCCAGGCGGCGAAGTGAACATAGCAAGGAAGGATTCGGGTCTCAGCTGCGCACAGCAGCTATCAACGCAAGAGTGTTTGCCCAATCAGCCACTCTCTCAGGGCGTCGTCCCATTGAACCCAGCCTCGGCAAATCCTACCATGGCAGCCCTCAACAACCAAGTCGAGAGAGTGGCACATCAGACGCCTCCAGCGTTTAACGTTCGAGGACAGGAAACAGTCGTCCCAGTCAATTCCGGTTCTCCTCTAGAGCAGGACTTTCCGCCCAACCGACCGCATAGTCCTCCGCCGTCTCATCGCCCCGCAGAGGTGGCACATCAATGCCAACCGGGCTACGCCCCGCCACCGCCGCCCACGATCCAGATACGGCCAAACTCGCCAACCATTCAGAGTCACGGCACAGAATTCCCATTAAATTGCAGATCAGGGTCTCGGGGCGAGCTTCCAATCCAGACACCTCCAGCCAGCCGACAGCCGAGCCAGCAGTCAGAGGCTGACACAACGCATCAGCCTGCAGTACGGGCACCGGCCACAAAGGAGCAGGCAAACACAGCATCAAAGGATACCGACCTGGACTCATCGATGCAAGACCCGCCACCTGTCAAGCCATACGGCTATGAGCCATCTCATAGCGCCGCAGAGACGCCATGCTATGCACAACAGGGCAATGTTCCACCCCACCCACCTGCAATCCGGACATCTCCAGACACGGCGCCGATGCAGAGCCATGTCGCCAGAGCACGTTCCCTTGAGTCCCGTCCGGAGCTACACCAGGTTATAACCCGAGAAGGCTCAGGCAACCCACGGACTTCCCAGAGCTCAGAAGCCTACTTGTCCCCAAGTATGCCACACCCAGCGTCAGCCCGACAGGACTGTCCATCGCCCCGCACAACGCCCCGGGTGCCCGTGGAGTCGAGAGTCACAGAACCACGGACGGATGTTCCCGTTGATGCGAGCCAGGCCCCAGAGTTTGGGCAGGGAAGTTCAGAGCCCCAGGACTTTGAACACATGGATCCTTGGCCCATGATAGATAATATGATCTTTGATGATGAAGATCCTGACTTCTGGCGTGGTTGGATTACTACTTAGGTTCCACAGGAAGCATAATGTAAAAGAAGACTCCCTTAGCCCCGCTCCTTCCCTCCAGCACACCCCTCTCTCGTTCATGTGTCTCCCCCAAATGTTTCTCTTCAGGTGTGCATATCGTGTCTGGCATGATTATCAATCCCTCTTGGGAAAGCCAAAAATATGGGACAGCCTTGGCCCCGTTGCGCTTGATGGAAATTTGCATTGAATCCGTGATAAGGATAGCCAGGCCAATAAATCCCGGATCATTGTAGATGCCATTCTCGTCCAAGCCAAAGATTTCTGGCCGGGGATGAGGAGCTTCCCTTGGCCTCAATCGTTCTCCATCTAGCAGCTGATGGATCTCCGGTATCTTGAGATCAGATTAGCGAAGGACCTGGGGTTAAGCTTGGTTCCTAACCTTGCCACTGGCGAGAGAAGAAAGCCTGTTGCATAAATCGGGAGCGTTGTATACCCAGAGTTTCTTGTGTCCATCTATCCTCACAGCTGCTTCGCCTTCGTTGACCGCCGTTCGTAGGTCACCAAGAATTTGCGCGGCCTCATCAGGCAGTTCCAGCTTCTCGGCTCCGTCGCGTAGCCTCAATTTTTCGTCCAAGGCATCTGGCATCATAGACTCAGTGTCGGGTTCAGGGTCATAAGTAGAGGTCTATCTAGGTCATGAAGAAAATAAAGAGGAGGATATATGCTGGCTTTATAGGATAGTGCAGACACTGATGGGAGAATACGGTGGGCGATAGGGGGGACTGTTGCAAAACTCCCTGTCAGTCCCTTTTGAGTCTAGGCGCCCCGCCCCTTAGTCATCCGAGTACTTCGGGTCGGCATGGAAAATGTACTGCGGACTAGCAGCGAGCCCGCGCGTTCATCTTCTCTGAGTCCACCTCCACCTGCAGCAGCAAATGTATTAAACGAGCCCAGCAGTCTACATAAAACTGGCTAGCACATTGATACGCACAACGCAATACTCTAAGCCCAGTCTTGACAGAGGGATTGATATTGTCCAGGCGGATTCGATTGAGAGACGTTTTTTTTTTTACCAAACAGTTCTCGTTTGCCATGCTCATGAAATCCGGACAGCAGCTGTACTAAGACGAGCAGAGCGTAGGTCGCCCAGCCTCCTACCCTAGAAGCAGCGCTGGAAATATGTATATGCCGACACTCTACAGAGAATGCAAATGCAATAATTCCGACGCCCTCGGGATTGTCGAGACAATTTTCACAGCCCAATGGCCCCAGTTGGGGCCGGGAGTCGAAATCTTGACCTCCATCTTGCCCGTGGCTAGTTTCTGTGTGCAACCTTCACTTCATGGTCCTCGCCCTCCAAGCGTTGCGCAGCGTCTCGAGGCAGCGACAGGGCACCGCAGTGATCCCGCAGTAGATGAGCAGCGGACTAGCACAATAACCTCCTGCTAAATTGAGCCTAGCGTTCTTCATCCGCCATGGCAGAGGGCATGGTCGTTTTGTTCGACATATATTAAAAGCTCATCTCCAACAGCAGTCTGTTTACCTTTTCTTCCTTCACCAGTTCTGCACTCTTCATTCAAGCGAAATGGGCCCTCCAAATATCCCTCCTGAGCATGCCTATTGTATCCAAGCCGGAAAGAAGCACTATGATCTCTTTACCACCATATACATTGGCGCGAACTATTTGCGGCCGGTGCGGCTTGGCCAATCCCTTTCGATCCCAGCGTCGGGCCCGGTCAAAAACACCGGCACTTCCTGGCCCATATGATGAGGTGGTCGAGGTAGAGGACTCTCCACCACGGCCGGTCAGTCCAGCAAGTCGGCTGCTGCGTGACAGACCGAAACCAGTGTCATCCATCGGCATTGGGTGCGCCCAGCTACTTCCCAGCGAAGTGTCTGCCACTGGCGCGGGGAACACGCGGGCACGCATACCTCCCTCCGAGGTATCAAGCGACCATCGGTTGATGACTGTCGCATCAGCGGCCAGTCGCGCTATCCAGAACTCCAAAGGCAGCACCAGAAAGCCGGCGACGCAACACACTGGCTACCATTGGGTTCATGTCAGCCTTCTACTTGTGAGCTTGGAGGCCAAGTACTTCAATGGACTTGCAGTGGAGGTCCCAGAGACGGTGCTGCCGCTGAAAGATACGGTGATCAGGTTTTCCACAGCAGATCTGCTGACTTGGCCCTCATTTACTGAGACTTTGTTTGATCACCTCCGTCCACTTCCACCCACGATCGATCCTACGAACAAAGATCTCTGGACCGTTTCCTACGCTTCGAACTTCTCTGGCAAAAAGATCGTTACCGTTTCCAATACCGACAAATACACGACGCCGTCGAGCATGCTCGCATCGGGGCACTTTTCGAATAACCAGGCTGGGCAGTTGAAGGTGCTAGTTGTCCTGACATCTACGGAAGTGGTTGATAAGCAAGAGCCGGTCACACCACTGAGGCTAGATGAGTACTCGACCCCCGTCAAAGAAGGCAAGAAGCGGAAGGTCAAGCAAGAGGGTACAAGCCCGTCCTCTGGGCGCCAGAAGCGTGTCAAGCAAGAGGCGCAGATTAAAGAAGAGGCGGATACTACAGAGGTGGGTCAGGTCAAACAGGAGATACACGTCAAAATCAAAAAGGAAGAGCCTGTTCCAACTTCCTACTATCAAAGCCCGACGAGCGACGAGCCTGAAGATGTTATCAAAGAGATCGTTGGACATGGAGGGGTGGTAGATCTAAGTGAAGTGGACGATCCACTTTGCGATCTTGTATTTGACAACATGCCTGATGCGAAGGGAGGCGAGGGCGGGTCCGACCAAGAAGATGAAGTTGACGAAGAAGATTGTGAGGAAGAGACGCGTTTTGTTCCGGAGTTCGTAAGAAACCACCCCACTGCATCACCGAGCCGAGCACTGACCCTAACAGACAAACTCAGAATTGATTCGTCGAACCGTTGGGGAAACTCAAACACGACTGTCCGACACTGATGTTCCTAGAGCCCTTCCGCCAGCCCACTCTACACGCTTCAAAGGGACAAAAACCCCCACGACGTTTGCCGTTCGATATAAGAAAAGGAAGGATTGACTACTCTGGCTCCCCATTTGAACTGTCGCTTTCCTCTCCGTCATCACTTATTAAGAAAAGGAAGGATTGACCCTCAATGTCATTTCCTTCCTCGTCTTCAAATCCCAGCTCAACAAGTGGTTGCTCTGCTGGTTCTCCATCTCCTAGCTCTTCTTCTTGGGCTTGATCTGCCCGTTCAAGTAATGCTTGCTATATGCATTTAGATTGGTTACATCGCAAAAAGACAGTGTGCTTACATATTCGGCAACTCCCCCAGTTGGCGCTTTGCGGTATGCCAGTATAGGCTGCCGGCCACTTTCGATGTGTTGAATAATCCTGTCCCGGAGACCAAGATAGAAACGCTTGAAGGGCCGTAACTTGTCTGGCTCCTGGCTAGTCCCAAGGACAACCTGATCGTAGCCCATTCCACGGAGAACTTGGAGACACCAATCCTTTGTCTCCGGTTCCAAACACGTGCTAATATCAATATCCGCCAATGGTCGCTCCATTTCATGTAGAACTGAGCGATCTATGGGGATACCCCAGTTGCATGCCTTGTCCGGGTCGGGGTAATGGTAGTTCATCCAGGGCTGGCCGTGAACCACGTGCGGACGGTTCTTTTGAAGGCGTATTCGATGAAGATTCCACGCCTCCACAAAGTCGAAGAGTTCTTGGCGTAATACATCTTCGAAGACGGCGTAGATGGCAATCTGATCCTCCAGCATGTCGCCGTCGAAGTCGCCGTCCCTGGCGAGCTCCCCAAAGTAGTCTACCCACTGCCGGGACGAGACATGAAGCATACGCTCCCACCAACTCTCAATCTTGACATTTTTCGTACTTGGAGCTGCCTTGTATGAATCCTTCAATCGCTTGCCTTGCTGGAAGACTTGCCCATGCCATTCCACTTGTCCGTCCGTGGTCAATACAAAGTTCCAATGGGCTGCTGCGATCAATGGCGTTTCGCTGCCCCTGTCTGCTTGCAAATACCATGGCCGGAAGCCATAGGCGTCACATGCCGCCAGGTACTGCTTCAGTACGCTCAAGGCAGTTGTAGCAGAGTGGCCAACGTAGAACCAGATAATGTTGCGCGAGTAGGCGTCGATGGCGGCGTATATCTCGAATCCGTACGCCTTGAGCTTGTCATGGCCGTCAATGCACCACTGGTAGTTTGGCCCCGGGACAAGGAACTGTCCCTTCTTCCTCCGAAACATCCTTTTCGGAGCTCGACCTCATTTGGGAACATGATTTTGTACATCGCAAAGAGGGGGTCTCTTGGTACCCAAAGCTGCTTTTGCTGACGTAGGTAAGGCTGGAGAAGGCTTTTGCCATACCCCGAAATGGCGTTGGACCGTCGCGTCATTTCGATGATGGCTTGCTCTGTCTTTTCCAATAACGCAAGTCGTTCTTCGTCGCTATTGAGCCTGCGTACCCAGCGGCGGTCCGGGTGAAGCCTGATGCGCTTTAGGCCTTCTTTCGTGACCGGCCAGCCCTGCCTCTGTAGAACGCTGAGCGTTTGCTTCTCCGATAGTCCAACGCGGAATATCAGGTCGCGTGTCGCCTCTATCAACTCCGGAGTTTCTCTGGTACGGGCTTGCTGCCGCGGCAGATCCCATTTGGCGATTCGGCGAGAGATTGTACTGAGATCGACGGCGACATGGTAACGCTTCCGAAGCTTATACTTGATCTTGCTTCGCGAGACACCGTTAAGGTAAAGGAATGTGACATAGTCACGGTATTGATCGATCGGGTTCGGTGGCCGTGCCATTTGCGTCGGCGTTAGTCGAATGTGTGGGCATATTTCTTGGTGTTCACACCATGAAATCATGAAAGGGGCAGAGCGGCGACGACCTGGTCTTTGTCCTGAGATGGGCTCACCGCAAAGCCCCGCAGCGGTGTTGACACTGGCCCGCAGCGGCTTAGCGTCAGGGGCTGTCGGTGGAAAGCCACCGAGGCACCAACAGGATCAATGCTTCTCATTTGGGAAGGTAGTACTACTGAGTGCCACCGGTAAATCGGAGTAGTCTTCAACCCTTGGTACTACAAATATTTACAGAACCCAAATTTGTTTCAGTTTAGTTCCTTACTTCCCTCTGCATCCTGTGGAAAGGTCAGTGGTCGTCGGCGCTGTCATGTCCACGGCTGATTTCGCCACGGCTGATTTCGTCACGGCGGGCGGCACTGTAGCCGCTGAAGCGACGAATGCAAGTTCGTCCAGGAAGCGCAAAGGGTTTATGCGGCCCAGCGCCCGCAAATCCACAGGCAAAATTACCGTGAGATCTGGTCAGTTCCTTTTCTGACAGAAGGACGGCAGCTCACAAGGTTGTTCGAGCAGAAGAAGAAGCAGACGAAAAAGGTCCCTCCCCTCGGCTCGGTGCGAGACTTTCCATGTCGCGCCTGCGTCACGCGCGCCACCAAGGCTCCCGGTCATGAATGTGCCTCCCAGGACAGTATGTTGGATTGCCTTAGAAGTATACGACTGTTATGCTGACGAGCACGGAATAGATACTGGTGCTGCGTGCTGGGACTGCGCAAAGAACGCTCACACGTGCAAACCGGTAAGGCATCTCTGCTTGTGTAGGGCGACGACTCATTGATGAAGTTGCATCTCTAGGTCCCTGTTGGTGCCGTTGGTGCTGTCCGTGTCTTTTGGGAGCTGAATCGGCAGCTCAAGCGTGCAAATGCCGATCCAGATGATGCCTGGCGAACTGCTGCACAGCGCGCATCACAACAACTACGAGCTTGCGGCAGTGGTGCGGCTCTTCCTGCCACTCCAGGACCAGCTCCCGCTTTGGCCTCGTTTGGCGAGATAGCCGAGAAGAGCCCCGAGGAGCGAAAGATCATGGCACTGGAGACCATTGCCGAGGCTGCTCGGCTCTGGATTGTGAGCGGGATCAAGTCGTCAAATACATTTTCACTGCTAACTCGACGCTCAGCAGCTCAACAAGCCGGACGAGGAGGAAGAGGAAGAGGAACAGGAAGAGGACAGTTAAGCGTTGGTGTCTCCCGATTCGACCGCCATGGTGGCGGCTGATCTGTTGTTGGATTGCGCAGGGGTGCTGCGTGCACTTGACGAAAAAGTAATTATTGTACTGATTGTAATTATTCTTGGTTAAATTATTCCTTTGAGGCTTTATATCCTTGAGTGATCCCATCTAGGACTTTGAACCTTCATGGTAGGACTTCAAACTTTAATCTTGATCCTGAAGTTAAGGGGAACTAGCAGTTTCTTCCAACGATGTCTGTAGAACGGGAATGAAAATGCGCTTTGCTGGTCCGCTGCGGCCCCGCTGCTTTACTTGCATCTGTTGAAACGCGAAAAAAATGCAGGTAACCTACGCTGAGGTACATGGAGCAATGTACTGCGGGGCGGGGTGTCCATGCCGCTAGCCCATTTCGACACTTTCGAGGTGGATTTTGGGGTTTTGCAACAGTCACCCCTATAGCCTGCCGTAGGAGAACATGACGATGCACCGGGCCGTCGAATGGCTCGATGCCAACGAGCATGAGTTGTCACCGCCAAGTGGGGACAACCGGTACCGGATAAAAACGAAGATCCGAAGAACATGCGATTGGACTACCGAGTACGAAGCTACCCTAGGCCAACAAGACCAAGACCATGAAGGGGCGTAAAACATATTGTAACAAGTCCCTTGAGAAACAGAACTTGTAGAAATGCAAGCAGAAGAAGAAAAAGAATGTCGATTTGGCGATATTCTTCCAAAATTAGCTTCGAAGACCACCAGAAGGTGATGCTTACTGTTGAGACCGTATGACTAAGATGGTCCGATCTGCTGATGGCTGGGATGTGGATACTAAGTGAGGAGCTGTGCTCCTCTCAGATACATGTAACTTAGACCTTTCAAGAACACATCATCTTCACTCCCGCAATATTGTTTCATCAGGTTATGAGCCCGGAGGGCACCATTTTCCTCCAACCCAAAGCTGAGTGCCTTCTGTCTTCCTTTTCCCTTGGACCTTTTCTAGTCAAGCATAAGAAGTCGAAAGACTTCCTTCCACTGCGCATGCACATTCAGCTTACTTGGAGCTACCTCCCCTTTTGGTATTTCGTGGAGTTTGCAAATCAACTGATAAAATATTATGTCTAGAAATACCTCGAGAACGAGTCTTCGCCCCTCTATCCAACACACAAAATTTAACCATCAACCCCAAATCACTGAGGGACCCTCAGACCGCAGTCTGGCTGACGAACTGGCAGACCCAGACCAACCCTCTCGGTCTGTCAGTCTGAGATTGTTGAAGCTCCCCGATCGGGCGGTCTGCGCCCACACAGACCAAGGCCGACTGAAACGTGGTCCACCAGATGGTCGAAAACAGATCGTCGTCCCATTCCCAGACAGCGGGAGTGATACAAAGTGCTGAGACTGCTATGTGTTTCATCCTTCGGATAGTCTCTATCCGGCTCGGACAGCCCCTATCCGTGTGGCACCATTACATCGCCTAACGAAGACAAGAAGACTCCCCAAGCCTCGACCTGAAACCTGCCGAAAACTCTCTGTCCCTTCAGTACCTTGATCATCAACCTCTCGGAAGATTCATCATGTCACTTTCAAAGGAATCGCTCAACCTCGCTAGCAATTCAAGCGCCATTCCAAAGCTGGAGCAAACCAGTCAGTGGCTGACATGGAAGAGAGAAATGCTAGACCTACTAGACATGTGCGGTTACGGAGACCTTTTGACCAGGAACGCTCAACCACCAGCAGAAGGGAACGACCTCACAACGCAGATTGAGGCATGGAGGAGCCGTCAGGATCGAGCATGCGGCGCCATCCGAAGTCGGCTCGGATACAACGCCCGAGTATTCACCACGGGGATACCAACGGCCCAAGGCATGATTAATCACCTTGAAACCCGTTATCGGCCCGTTGGAAGCGCCATCTTTCAAGAACTCGACCGAAGATATCAAGAACTCACCCTTGACTCCTGTGATTCAGTCATGGAATATGCAAACAAGCTTCGTCAAGTAAGGGCTGAACTCTTAGAGATGGATGAAATCTGCCAGATTGGGGAACCACACTTTGTCAACAAGTTCCTTTGCGGACTTGGGCCAGACTATGAAGTCTTCCTCACTGCTTTCAATCAGAACCATAACATCCTCCCCATCCGGGATCCAAACAATCGCAACGTTATTCTCAAAGAGGCCGTTACGTTCGAAACCGCTATCTTTGCCGCATCCCAAGAAGAGGACAGACAAAAAGGAGCCACTGCAAGGATTGCACACAGAGCCATGGTGGCCCAAGATACCTCAGGTTGTGGACACTGTGGAAGAAAAGGACACAGCAAGTCAACTTGCTGGAAACTTCACCCGGAACTTAGAAGAGAGCATGAAAGGACGGCTCACGAGAGACGACAACGAAAAACGCAGAGACGAGAGAAGGAAAGGGAGAAGACGAATGATGAACCGGAATCTACTACGGCTGCGACTCCTGCATATATCCAACCCGACCAAGCGAGACTGGCTCTTTGGCAAAATGACTTCCAAGGTCACCTTGGATTAATTGGCTCGTCATTCGGACTCTCTGGATCTCAGGCATCCCCCCAAGCTCGGGCCCTCGAACGGATCCATGTCTTAGATAGTGGTGCCTCCTCACATATTTTCTGCCGCCATACGAACTTTACAGTTCTCTACAACTACCAGGGATTCCCGATCAATGGCATTGCAAACGCAACAGTTATGCCAGGAGGCCGTGGAACCTATACCCTCCGAGTGCAAGGACCCAAGGGGCCACAGAATGTTACTCTCGACAACGCTCTCTACGTTCCAGAAGGATGCTCGAACCTATTGTCCGTGTCAGCGCTGGAGAAGAAGGGTGCAGAAGTTCTTTTCCGAAATGGGAAGGCAGTGGTCACAAACAAAGGAAAAGTCGTCCTCACTGCAACAAGGATCTCAGGCGTCTATGTGGTCGACGAAGCTGAGGAAGATCACTTTCAAACCGCTTTAGCCTCCTTTTTAGTGGCAGACCCTCGACTGCATCTTTGGCACGAACGGCTCGCACACTTGGGAGAGAGAAATATTAAGAGACTGATGGGGATGTCTACTGGAATTCGACCGGATCAGTCTACATCAAATCCGTGTGGAGCTTGTGCGCAAGGCAAACTCAAGGAATGCCCTCACGTTCGACCGATCAAGAAAGGAACCTACCCCCTGGAGTGCATTCATGCGGACATTGCTGGGCCCTTCCCGGAAGTGGGAGTAGACGGGAGCCGGTACTGGGCCTGCTTTATTGATGACTTTACTCATATGTCCTGGGTATATCCAATCAAAAAGAAGTCAGAGTTCGAAGAATGTTTCCAGCATCTATTGAAGCAGTTCGAAAGACCGGAAAGACGATGCCACTTCCTGCATCTCGATCGAGGAGGAGAAAATCGAAGCCACATCCTGATTATGTTCTGTCGGGACAGAGGAATTCATCTCTCCTACACGGCGACGGAGCAACACGAACAAAATGGATTGGCAGAGGTTCTCAATCGAATCATCCTAGATAAACTCACGCCCACACTGATCAAATCTGGACTTGCTTTGAAATGGTGGCCATACCTCCTCAAGGCAGTGAACCATATCCGAAATCTCTGCCCCACGGCAAGCATTTCCACCACTCCATACCAAGCCTGGTATGGAGATGTTCCCGACCTCAGTCACTTGCGAGTACTTGGCTCACGAGGATGGGCTCTACTTCCATCCTCTAAACGAAAGAAGATGCAATCCAGGAGTATTCCCTGTCAGCTTCTCGGCTATCAGGGTAGTACGAACTATATTCTCCTTGACGAAAGGGGCCGAGTCTTTGTGTCTAACAATGTCGTCTTCTCTGAAAACATCAAAAGTGTCGAACCAACACTCGACAATCTCACGCATCAGATGAGTGACCAGAGATCATCGCAACGGCGACGGGTAAACCGAGAAGAGAACACCGACGTGGAAAATCCTCTCATTCTAGAACCGTCGCCCCTTCCGATCGCGGTAGGAGAGGCAAATGGAACCGAGGAGATTGGCCATGGAGAGACGACCTCGGATGAGTCCTCAGTGGGAGATCCAGGATGGGATCCGGACCAAGAGTCAACCAGATCGAGTATCCATGTTGCCACAGACGGGCACGAAGTGCCACCAGAAGCAACAGAACGGCACGCAGAGTCTCGACTGCCCGAAAGATCGACCAGAGGACAGCTGCCATCGAGATACATACTGGCCAGCACAAACTTCGCCTTCCTCGCAACGATTGCAAGACAACTGTACCTAGTTGCTCGCGATATCGACCAGTCAGAACCGAGAACCTTCAAGGAAGCCATTCAGGGTCCTCATGGAAGACTCTGGTGGGGAGGACTGAAGGATGAACACGGATCTCTAATCGAGAATGGTGTTTGGACCCTAGTTACGCTTCCACCAGGACGAAAGGCCCTTCGAGGCAAATGGGTGTTCAAGCTCAAACGAGGGGAAAATGGGGAGATTCTGCGGTACAAGGCCCGCTTTGTCGTGAGGGGATTCGAACAAAAGGAAGGAATTGACTTCAACGAGACCTTCGCCTCTGTTGTCAAGCCGATGAGCTATAAGCAGACTTCTCAACAAGCAGTACTGATTGATAAGGCCCTTACTGATAACTGATTGATTGATCACCATGTTACTGATACTGATTGATTAGCTTATCAGTAAATGCCAAGACATGACGTAGTTGTCCTTTCAGCCCGAATATGTCGCCACCCCCTGATTCTCAGCCTAGTTGTCATCATCGCGAAGTACATGCACCTCGCGAATAAGGTCGTTCTTGTTCCAACTGCTAAGACACTCTGTCATCTCAATAGTCTCAGCCCCAAGGCGTGCACGATCAAACGAAATAGTACGCCGAGCACCTGAGAAGACACGTTCGGCCTTATCCGACATAGGCGCAATCGAAAGTACGTTAATAGCCATCTTGTGCAGCCGCGGGTATTCCATCCGTTGCTCCTCTCTGGCCCACCATGCAAGGGGACTGACTGCGATTTTGCATGGAGAACCGTTAATTCAGCCCGAAGGGCGTTTTACTCAGTCAGAAAGAAGAGCATAAAACCTCCTCTGATTGGCCAATTGGTCTGGCCTGTGCTCAACTCGTGCTCGAATTGGCTGCCGGACTTCGTCTGCTCGATGTAGTAGACCAGGGTGTCGGCTCGGAGCTCCGGACCCCTGGTGCCCCATTGTTCAACCGATTGCCCCTGACAACAGCTTCTCAAATTGCGTTGCTGACAGTATCTAGATTCGTAGGTTAGCTCTGCAGCCAACCTACCTCCCACCTAGGTGGCGGCTGCTTCCCCTTTCCCTCCAATCTATCTAACCCATCAGGTTGCTAATGCTATCTAGGTTCACATATCACCTCCCCAGCCGACCTACCTGTCTAGATTCCCCGGTTACCCTATCTCCAGAAGGCGGTTTTGTGAGCCGCTAGCACCACCTGCGGGTGTGTATTGCCGCAGACACGTAAGCCCTTGCAAAGCCTCCCTGCCCGAGCGATATCTAGGTGGACAAGAGGTGGATATATACAGTCAGATGGAGGACGAAATACCCCAGGCAGTCCGCAACTGCCGTGCCTGCAAGCAAGACCTGCCCGAAGTCGAATTTCGAAGCGTCAAGGACCCTACGAAGTTTACAGGAGAGTGTGCTAGCTGTAGGGCACGCCAAAAGCAACGGGCAACCGAATCTCGAGCCGCCATTGCCGCCATGCGGAATACCGCCCTGAGGCTATCGTCACGCACAGTCACCAAGCGGTCCGATTCGCTAGCTAACCTAACGCCTCCAAGGCGGACTGCGCCAAAGCTTGCGTCTATAAACAGCTTACCACCTCCTGCCACGCCTGCTTTATTACGTAGCCTGGCGCCTACACTCTCGGAACTGCCTAGATCTCTGCTGGGGCCGTTTACCCCAGGTGCTGTAGAGGGACCTTCCCCTGTCTCTCCTACCCTTAGCCTGCCAGCAGTAGTTCTGGGCACGCCGATTTCTCAAAGCACTCTTCCTACTCCTCCTGTTGTGCTAGGCACGCCTTTACCGCAGGAATCACTCCCTACCACTCCTTCATTGCTGCCACAGGGTCATCGCCGCGGCCGCTATGCACGTCAAGGCACACAGCCCCAAGAGCGACAGTTTAATCAGATAGTTGATCCACCTTTTACAGGGGACCTCAACTTGCCTGCCCTTAGTGAGGAAGATCAGGCCCTTGTACGGGAGTTCTATACTGCCTTGAATAACGACAAGATGCATAGTTGCCTTCGTTGTCAGGAGCGTTGGTTCGATATGAAGCAAAATAGCTTGGGAATCTGCAGCCGCTGCATTAGTCGAGACAGGGAGAGAACCCCTAACGAGCCCTACTTCTTTAGCGCTGCGAATAACCTTGACTTCGGGGAAGTCCCCGGTAATCTACCTGGCCTAACGATGGTTGAGGAGATGCTGATTGCTAGGGTTCACGTACACGTGAAGGTCCTACAGGTACGTGGCGCTCAATATAAATACCGCGGTCACGTTGTCCACTTCCTTCGCAATGTTGGTAGGCTATTTGAAGAGCTCCCGGTCCTACCTGAAGATCTAGATATGGTACTCCTGCGGCCTCCTAATATGGAGGGCGACCCTCACTTCCAGCAGCAGTTTGCTCGCGATTTCCGGGTACGCCGCTCATGCCTGTTGACCTGGCTGCATTACCTACAGCGCCACCACCCGGGCTATCGCGATGTCATTGTGAGCCAGGATCGCCTGCAACGGCTTCCTCTTGACGGCAGCATAGTTGCTTCCATTGCTAGCCAAGTGGCTGACATACCTGACGGCGAGCTCCCCCAAGGCCCTGTTGAGGAGGCTCTAGAAGAGGATCCTAGCGATGCCGACGCCTCAGCGATCCAGAATTTGCAGATTACCGATACCGAATTAAACGCCCTACAGTCCCGATTCCTTCATGGTACTCCTGACCCTGAGTGTATGGCTGATCTTGAGCATATGCCGCCTAGCGCGCAGGCTCAGCACCAGATGCCACTGCCTTCCATTCGCAGAACTCCTATGAATGAATTCAACCGTTCCCAGCCGCTGTTATCGCTCGCGTTCCCTACTCTCTACCCTGACGGCAAGGCGGACTTCGTGGAGCCTCGCCTACGGAGCATCACGTACCAGGACTACCTTGCCCATGCGATGAGATGGCAAGACGGACGTTTTGCCCGCCATAAGACGTGGCCTTTCGTCGCCCTCAACACGCTGTTACGTGCGCAGGTCAGAAAGCGAAGCAACTACTTAGTCAAGCAACACGAAGGCCGCCGTCAACCCCTTACGCGCGCTGACATAGAGGAAGCGATGGCTAAGCCTGACGAGCCAGAGGCTCAGGCCCTGATCCAGTCGATCACGCGCCAAGCCGCCGTAATCAGGGGCACCCGTCCATATTGGTATAAGCAAAGGAAGGAATTGGAGGCATATGCCTATAATCTAGGCAGGCCTGGCCTTTTCGTTACAGCAAGTGCGGCTGATTACCACTGGGAGTCCCTATATCGTCATATGCCTCGATTCCAAGAGTGGAAAGCAGCTCCTGAGGCGGCGCGGATGGCTCTGTCCCGGAAATTACTGCGAGACAACGCCCACATTGCCGCTTATCACTTCCATAAGCGTTATACGCTCTTCAGGACTATTGTCCTGAAGCAGAAGTTTAACCTAACGGACTTTTGGGGTCGCTACGAGTGGCAGGGTAGGGGTTCCAGTCACCACCACGGCCTATATTGGTTAAATGGCCACCCTGACTTAGATCCTGATGATGGTCAGTCCCGAGAGCAATTCGCCCGAATCTGGGGATATCACGTATCTGCTGTTAACCCAGAGTCTTAGCGGGTACAGGCGCCTGGGGAAGGGAATCCCCTGATCAGTAATCTATTGGGGCATGCCCTTACAGTTCAGTTCCTATCAATGGTAGTCAACCGTGTGCAACGCCACCGCTGCAACAACTACTGTATGAAGCTCAGCAAGCATACCAAGCAGGTAGAGTGCCGCTTTGGATTTCCTCACGGGCAGCGCCTACTAGCCTCCCTTGAAAAGGTTCCTCATTCTAAGCACTGGAGCTTCAGGGGCGAGCGGAACGATAGCCAGATTAACCACTACAACCGCTTGCTTACCGTTGCGTGGCTAGCCAATACAGATGTCTCGCCCTGCACGAGCCTACAGCAGGTGATTGATTACGCAGCCAAATACTGCTCCAAGTCGGAAAAGAAGAGCGAGTCTCTTGCTCAGATTGGGAAGGCCCTGATGCCCCGGGTCAAGGACCACAACCCCCTGGTTTCCTTCACGTCAAAGCTCCTAAATCAGCTAGTTGCTGAGCGGGATTACTCAAAACAGGAGGTTAGCCACTTGCTCCTCGGCCTGCCGTTACAGGAGGGCTCACGAACCTGTCTATACGTTGACTGCCGTAATCCTGACAGGCATTCCCGCTCTCTACGGATCGATAGCGATGAGGTTGTCGAGGCCCCCAACGTCTACGAAAAGTACTGTCGACGCCCAGAAGCCCTAGAGGACCTGACCTATGTTTCCTTTCTCAAATGCTGGAATTTCCGCTCTAAGGACCCTTCCAAGTGGAAGCAATGGCAGCCAGGCAACGTCAACGGCAGGCCGCGTATATTGGTCTACTTTCCTCGCTATCAGGCTGATCCAGAAGGTCAACAGTGGCCAGATTACTGCCGTGTAAAGCTAACATTGAACCACCCACATCGTCGGCATGATGAGCTCCTCACGTTTGACGGCCAGCGTTTTAATTCTCACGCTCAGGCCTTCTCCTATTGCTGGCAGCACCACAGTCATGGTGATGACCATTACGGCCGGCCAAAAGAGGCTCGATTACAACCTCAAGAGGATCAGTACGAGACTCTGCCGGTGGAGGAGGAATTTGATGACGAAGACTGGATCCGTCTCGCCGCCCTTTTACCTGACAACCCCCTTACCCAGGAAGGTCTTGACCTACTTGGCCGCCGCGATATCGATGTCAATTACGACTGGACACGGCATGTGGGCACTTATCCGGAATTTCGAGACAGCTACTGGAAAGACCTCATCGCTAGCAACCCTATAGCCAACGATGTGGAGGTCCTCGGCCTTCACTGGCGTGACCAGCTCAACCCGCAACAACGGTTAGTGTACAATACCTTCATGGGTCACTTCCAGGTGCAAAATCCTACTCAAATCCTTCTCCACGTTGACGGTGGTGGTGGCACGGGCAAGTCCTTCCTTATCAAGGTGCTTTCCTCCCACCTTCAGGCGGCTGCCCTGCCGAATCCTAGCCCTATTTGCCGCGTAGCGCCAACAGGCGTTGCGAGTAACCAGATACAGGGCAGCACCATACATTCGCTGCTCCGTCTCCCAGTAGGCGGTGCCTTTACCGACCTTCGCCCAGCTGACGCAGCCGCCCTTCAGTCCCGCCTACGGCACGTCAAATACCTCGTCATTGATGAGAAGAGCATGCTAGGACTTGAACAGCTCGGGCGAATTGATTCTCGCCTGCGACAGGCCTTTCCACAGCGTAGCCTCGAGTTCTTTGGTGGTGTGAGCGTCTTGCTTGTGGGCGATTTCTTCCAGCTACCACCCGTCCGACAAAAGCCCCTGTATTCAACCACCAGCACTGGCCTGTCTTCGTTGGAAAGGAGAGGACAGGTGGCCTACCGGTTGTTTGACCGCACCGTCTTCCTGACCACGATACAGCGCCAGACTGGTGATGATCAGGCCCGGTTCCGTCAGGCCTTGCAAGAACTGCGTGAAGTCAAGTTATCTATACCCTCCTGGAACCTCCTTAGTAGTCGTGTGCAGGCCAAGCTAACGCAGAGCGAGGTTAACAGATTCAAGGCCGCTATGCGGGTGTATTCTACGAAGGCCCGGGTCAACGAATACAATTACGAGCATATGGTACACCTCAACTCCCCGGCAATACAGGTGGAGGCAAAGAATCAGGGCAGAGGCGCGGGGCAGGCGCCAAGCGACAACGCTGGCAATCTATCCAACAAGTTTCCTGTTGCTAGAGGCGCCAGGGTAATGCTCACGACTAATTTATGGCAACCAGCTGGCCTGGTTAATGGCGCCCAGGGTACGATATATGATGTCGCCTGGAATGAAGGCGCTAACCCATGCGAAGACCCCCCGGCTGTTATCATGGTGGACTTCGATAGCTACGACGGACCGCCGTATCTAACAACTGACGAGGGCAGGAAAATCGTACCCATCCTTCCAGTCACGCGTGATTTCCTAGTGGGCAACGAGACCTGCGCCCGCACGCAGTTTCCCCTGATCGTGGCATTTGCTATCACTGTTCACAAATGCCAGAGCCTAACGAAGGATCAGATAGTTACTGACCTCGCTACACGCGACTTCCAGGCCGGTATTAGTTATGTTGCAGTCTCACGAGTTACCTCGTTGCAAGGCCTACTCCTCGAGGCGCCTTTCGATCGTCAGAACCTCTATAACTACACGCCCACGGAAGGTTTATACGCCTGCGTTTACTACGTACTGCGTTTGTGGCTAACTATAAGGCAGGGATGAAGATACGCCTTGCTGACCAACAACGCCGTCAGGCTCAACAGCTGATCGATCCGCCGTATCCACCACGGTACATTGACTAAATGACGTTTTCCTATAGTTAAGCTACAGGAAAGGGGGAACTCAATTTACGGTGTATGGTTGATTGGGCCTGACAGGAAGTGGTAGAGGGACCCCTATGTCTATCAGTCAACTCCCTTACTACAGGTTTGAAGTGGTTTTAATAGCTGGTTACCGCCGCAGTCGAAAGGGGGATCTAGGGGGTTCCCCCAGAAGAGTTTAATAACAGGTATACGGTATTTACCCTTCGGGCTGAATATTCAGCCGTTAAGTCCCTTGCCTTGGCAACTTAACGGGTGTTCGAAGTATTTTAAACTTCTCCAGCTCATCCTCATCGCCGCACGCCTCCGTCACGTCGAGCGATAGCGCCAGCCTATCATACGCTGTCATCTGGGTCTCCGGAGGCTCCTCTGGAGTACTGGCAACAGGAATATCTTTGTACTGAGCCCAGATCTGTCTGGCTTTGTTGATCGCACCATCATGCCAATCCTCATGCCAGTTCTGGCGGAGGTATTTCAATCGCTTTGATGGGTGGAGAAGCAATGCCGCGGAGTATACAGGCGTCTCATCAGTCTTGAAGTAGTACTTATCAAGCACAAACCAACCCATGTGGATAGAGTGGATAAGGCGTTGATTCTCGCTGTACGTCTTCTATCATAACATAGTTAGCGCCATCATGCATCATGCTATACAAGATCGAAGTGACTGTATACCTTTGCATCTTCAAAATGCTTGAGCAAGATGTCCATATGGTAAAGTAACTGGTCTAACGACGACCACTTCTTCTGTTGCGCTAGTGTCGCCTGCCAGAAGGGTTGGAGGAAGTCCGCCGTTAACCTGAGGACATCCCAGTCATCCTGTGTGAGACTATCTTCACCCAGGGCCTTATGATGCTCTTGTTGAAACATCATAAGCTTGTCTCTCTTCTCGAGTGCAGTACGAAGTAGCATGTACCACGAATTCCATCTCGTTGCATTGTCAATGCCGAGTGCACGACCTGCCAGGCGCTGCCACGCATCGCTGTGCACTGTCGAACTCTGTATAAACACGGCGATATTGTGTAGTTTACCAAGGGGGCCCATCGATCGCCATCCGGCTTGATCCTCCGGCACTTTTCGATGTTTACCCTTGCTGTTCTTTTGCTGCAATTGCGCCTGTAGAGACTCGACAACTGTGGTGTTCGCGTTACTATCTGCCTCTTCAATTGCCGCACGGAGTGCCTCTTTGCTGGAGGCGAAGAGAAACGCCTGGAGGCAGAGATTGATAATATGGCCTCCGCATCGAACTCGGCGCTCGGCGGGGTCCATTCCAATGCCAAACTCGTTCGCCAATGCCGTCGATAAAGCACGCAGGCAAGTGTCATTGGCGGTGGCGTTGTCTGATGTAAAGTAGCCAATGTTGCCAGCGACATCGAAATATCGTATGGTGTCAAGCAAGTGCCGCGACATCGTCTCTCCGGAGTGACTGTACTGTACGTTCGGCAGACCCAATAGGGCCTCACGGAGCTCGTAGTGTTCATCAACCCATTGCCCACATATTCCGAGAAAGGCTTTGCGATGCGGCGATGACCATAGATCGATGCTGAAGTGGATTTGTGACTTTGCCGCCTGCAATTGAGCCTTGATGTTCTCGCGATGCATCATGTATGACCGCTCAACATGAGCCAATACCGTATTACCTGACTGGATAAGAACCTCCTCTGCCTTCGGGTTAACTGCGCAAAGAAGCGCTTGATATTCCGGCCAAGAGACACAGTTGAGCGGGAGACGGCGGCGCGTGATCAGTTGGATTTGGGCTTCATAGAATGCGTCAAGCTTGATCGTATTCCGCAGGATCGATTCTTCGTTCCGGGAGAGTATCGCTCGATTTTTCTCTTCGGCACGCGTGAAAGCTACTTCCAGAGACTGTTGAAGTGCCTTCTTGGCTGGCCTTTCTTCGTCATCAATGATAATACCGTGGTCCTTTCGCATATGTCGTTTGGCGCTTGTGGTCGAGACTGTTCGCCATGGCGGGTTGTGGCAATGTTGACAATACCACAGTCTCTGGTTATTCTGGTGCGTCTCTTCGTCTCCTTGAGGCACACGGAAGTACTTCCAGGTTTCTGGAGTGCGTAATTTACGTTTCTTCGGCTGCGATTGACGCGTAGACGCGGATGATGCGGGGAAAGGGGCCGGAGAAAATTGACTGTTGTGAATGAGGCCGCTCAATTGCGGAGATGCTTGATTCTGGCGCCGGCGAGCTTAATTCTTCGCATTGAACGTCCCCTACGAATAGAGACGACCCGGGAAGCATGTCGGCGCGTGGCATATCATTCATGTCTTATAAATGCAAGCCTATTGAAACCTTTGGAGTGGTGCGCACGAGACCATCTACCTACCTTCAAAACAAACGTCGGACCCCTGGCTCTGCCCGACAAGTGGCATAGCGCTAAACGCGAGAAGCGGACACGCCGTGTCGCGTCAGCTTCGCGCACTTGTCGCCCCATTTTGGCGTCTGATCAGAATTGATTCTTGAGCTCGTCACTCAGCTCACGCAAGGTTGCGTCGTGGGACCTTCGAGGTTAAGCCATCATGTGCAGTCCAGGAAATCTGCGAAGTCGCTCATACAACGTCAACGGGCGTATTTTGGGTTGGGCGCAGTGGGTTGGGTGACGCTAGCGGGGTAAGTGCGTAGATAACCTTTTTCTCGACGGCGAAACGACAGCTGGGAAAGATAATTCTAACCGGGGTGGAATCAGTGCCAGGAAGGCGCTCTCGCCAGGGAAAATTTCAGCGACGATGCCTTCAACTTGTATGATAGATCATTTGTAGAGACCAGCGTGTTCGCTGCGATGTCAAGTGCATTGCGCAGCAGAATGCTAAGTGAGCCAACCTACCCTATGTACAGCGAATAGAGGCTACCGCATATCTCACCTATTTGTTATGGCGGGGCTAGTACCTAATAACTCTGTGCCTGTTTCCCTTGAAAGATAACAGGCGCCTCACTCAAGCTACGAATATTCGGGTTGTAACCCTGCAAGATATCGATTCAAAGTTAAAAAAAAAATATTGTGTTGCCGTTGAATACATATGTAGAAAGTAAGTAATTCTGGGCTCTGACCCGGGCGATGGGTTGCGTTGCTGAGGTACCTGATTTACCGAACTGATCGCAGCAATCTGACTGTACCTGCTAACACATCTTAGCACCACGTAGGCAGGTCGCAATAGCCTGGTCACGTGAGTTACTGATTACTGATTGATTGGTTAGGGGCTTACTGATACTGATAACGTATCAGTATCAATCAGTAATCAGTACTGATTGATAACTGACTGCTTGTTGAGAAGTCTGGCTATAAGATGATCTTTGCCATTGCGGCGGCACTCGACTTGGAACTGGAACAAATGGATGTCAAGACAGCCTTCCTCTATGGCCTCGTAACTGAGGAGATATACGTGGAACAGCCCGAAGGATTCAACGATGGAAGTGGGAGAGTCTGTAAGCTCTTGAGAGCATTGTATGGACTGAAGCAAGCTCCAAGAGTGTGGTACGAGACCCTCTCGACCTTCCTCGAGACACTCGGGTTCAAGCCTTTACTCTCAGACATGGGGGTCTTCGTGAAAGGTCACACGCTCATTGCGGTGTATGTGGATGATCTGCTCATTGCTGGACCCTCCAAGGACGAGATCGTAGCGGTCAAGCAAGCTCTGTGCAACAAGTTCAAGATGACCAACCTAGGCCCATGCCAATATTACCTAGGCATGTCCTTGAGAAGAGACAGAGCGAACCGATCGATTTCCTTGTCGCAAACAACGTACTTGGAGAAAATACTTCGAGGCTTTGGAATGGACCAATGCGCCCCTAATGCCACACCAGTCGCCACAAGCAAGTTCGGAGAGCCAGACCCCGACTATAAAGCAACTGATGAACTCAAGCAGTGGTATGCAAAGGCTATTGGATCCCTGATGTATCTCATGCTTGGGACGAGACCCGACATTGCCTTTGCCGTCTCCTTATGCAGTCGACACCTGGGAAACCCAACCAACGAACATCAGACGGCTGTCAAGCGTATCTTTCGATATCTCAAGGGATCGCAAAATCTGGAACTGGTGTACCAAGGAAAGCTGCAACCTCTTCTTGGCTACACCGACTCGGATTGGGCGGGAGACCTGGAGACTCGAAAGTCAACGTCTGGATACGTGTTCAACCTTGGCACGGGCGCTATTAGCTGGAGCTCGAAGAGACAAAGGATTGTTGCCCTGTCCTCATGTGAAGCAGAATATATGGGGCAAACGGGAGCAGCAAAGGAAGCAGTCTGGTTGAGAAGCCTTCTCCAGGAACTATTGAAAGAATACAGGGAGGTCCCAGAACTGAAGACAACTGTGATCTTCGGGGACAACCAAGGAGCAATCGCAATGTCGAAGAATCCCCAGTTCCATGCAAGAACCAAGCATATTGATATTCAACATCATTACTGCAGGGAGAAGGTCAATGATGGAACCGTTGACTTCCAGTACATTCCAACAGGCAAGCAGGTCGCTGATGGGCTGACGAAGGCTTTGCCGAAAGATCGCTTCTTACTATTTCGAGAAGCATTGGGTCTCAAAGAACGACGTTTGTGAGAAGGTGCAAAGATGGGCATGGATGGGAGACCTACTATGGACAGACAGGAGACCCACAGATCCAAGATTGCACTGAAGCGTGAGGAAGGTGCAAAGATGAGTTAAAGTGGGAGATCTTCTACGAATAGAAGAAGACCCACAACCTCAAGATTGCACTGAGCGTGAGGAACGTGCAAAGATGGACTGAAGTGGGAGACCTACCATGGACAGGAGACCCATGGACTCAAGATTGCACCGGATTTGAGAAGACCTGCAGAGACGGACATAGGTAGGAGATCTTCTGTGGACAGAAAGAAGACCCATGGGTTCAAGATTGCGCTGGACTAGGAAGAAGGTGCAAAGATGAGCTTAAGTGGGAGATCTTCTATGGATAGAAGAAGACCTGTGGGTTCAAGATTGTGCTGGACTGAGAAGAAAGGTGCAAAGATGAATTCGGGAGGGAGATCTTCTGCGGACAGAAGAAGACCTACTGTCCCCAGATTGCATGAGGCCGTCAAGAATTTTCGAGTGCCTGGGTCGAGATGGCTCTTTCCCTGCAGTTTTCACCCACGAAGGTGTTTTTGGGGTTTTAACGAGGCTCGACAGGCGTGCACATCAAGTCCAACAGCAGCTCGAGTGGGAGTGTTGAGACCGTATGACTAAGATGGTCCGATCTGCTGATGGCTGGGATGTGGATACTAAGTGAGGAGCTGTGCTCCTCTCAGATACATGTAACTTAGACCTTTCAAGAACACATCATCTTCACTCCCGCAATATTGTTTCATCACTTACATATCAGTCTCCCATTAGAATTTGTCCCACCCAGACTCACGTTTGTTTTTCTCGTCCAAAGGCTCCATGACTTTGATCACGTCGAAAGCTTGATTGCTCTCGTTAGAGGATTCGCCTTGTTCTTTCTTAGGTCAACAACGTTCTTCGTCCGTTATGCAATGCCTTCGTCGTCCTTACTAGAAGTATCATCCTGGTCCTTCATAGGGTCAACGCCGTTCTCCTTCTTTTCCGCAGGCTTCTTCGAGAAGTCCTCAGATGGGCTCATGATGAATTATAGCGTAGGACACAAAGTTGTTGTTCGGATGCTAATGTTCGGATGCTAAACAATAAAATCCGAGCAAACAGACAGCAGGCGGGAAGGACCAACTAGACAGGGGATACCAGCTAGGAGGTCGGGGGTGAAGCAGCTGTCAATAATGTTCTGAAGGAGAAAATGTCAAGCCCAGAACCATCTTTTCAGTTTCCTTGTCTTGTCCAGTTGGTGATTGGTGCCCGTCGAACATGGCCCACAGATCAAGATTGAGCCGGTAATCCACAACTCAGCTTCGCTAGACTCTTCCAATACAATTTTCTGATCCCTCGAGGGCACTCAAGTGTGCAGTGAAGCTGCCGCTCCTCGTTGTTCCTGTGTAATATCTTCCTTGCTTTCGCGCAAGCCGCTCACAGCTGATTCTTCAGTGGCCTGACCCAAGCACATAGAACGCGATATATCGTGTTTTTAGCATTTACAGTATCTCTCAGCCAATCTTCACACCAATGGACAAGAATAAGAGTGGTGAAACATCGAATGGCTTTATGTTTGTCTTGCGTAAACATGGGTCAACTTGTGGCCGTCCAGCACGGGACTGACTACCCTTGCCTTGGTATGGTATGGGGAACATGCATTGGCAGGGTTCCAGATGACCGGAAGTTAGGTTTCGTGATCTTTTCTATCCTTGATGTCACTATATCCTCAAAAAGGAGAATGAGCGAGGGTCTCATAAAACGTTAGCATAGGAGAGGTACGCCTGCAGAGGAGTTTACCTGCCCTCTCGTGATTTCTCACATGTAGCATAAGCTGTACTGCGTCTGATCAATCCTGGTTGACACATTTATGGTGCTTTCTGATACACTAGCTAGGATATAGAGATCTGCTGCAGATGATACTTTGTCTATGGCTGCGTACTTATCGGTTCAACGAGCTGGGGAGCGTCAAGTGTATACATTGTTCAACCACCCCTTTTGCAATCTTGAGTACATAAGACTTAATTACGCATCTACTGTATCAGTTTAGCGTGCTGTACGTGATGCCAATTTTGTTCATCTCGCTTGATGTAAATGTGACGTGGACTGCCAGTCTGCCACCAGACTCCTTATCTTGGAACGAGATTCAGATATTATACACTCGGATCCTACACCTCTGCTCGCATTCACGAGATAGAGGTTTATCGACTTCCACTAGGAATCTATATATTCAATATGCCTCGCCTCATGGCGGGATTAGAAATTGCCCCTTGCTTCCCTATCCACGAGCCTTTAATCCTTCACCGCATCCCGGCTCGATCTATAACCAGTTTAGAAGCCCAAGACCTGCAAGCCCAGGGCGAGCAAAATCCCTAGAATAGCTGTGCTCCTTTCCGTTGACTAGCATATAGAAATATATGGCTAAGTTACGCGCGCCAACCTGACCTCTGCAAATATTGAGTTTCTGATTTGTACTCCTACGATAATACCGATGATCAGGGCAAGGAGCGAAAAACCACTGATGGCCTAGTCAATATGATGGAGGAAACTGTTCTTCTAACCGGAATTCAATATGGAAAGACAGTCATAGCTATGTTAAGGATTACTATGGCTAATGCTTGACTTGGCTGTGGGATTGGGGGGCGGTGACATTCCTAAAAGCTGGGGAACCAGATGAGATAAACGGGAACGATCCAATATCAACACATAGAGAGGGGGGCTAGCTGAGGTAGACACCGAGTAGAGCATCTTTCATGCGTTCAAAGCTGATAGTCCCATTAGCTACCCCCGTATAAGTCTTGTCAAACTCAACCTCGATAGCATCACAAATCACCCAGTGACTTGCCTGCTGTCTCTGATCATTGGTGGAGCATATTGGTTCTTCTCTCAGCTGTTGCTGACATCCTAATAGCATGATGTGCTAATTATTACGAGATTACCCCACGCTTAAGATCGTGATCATCAACAAGACTCCGATCCGCGGTCGCCAGCATCGAGTTGAAGTCCTCCAGGTTGCAGACAAGAGTTCAAAATAGTGTACTGCAAGCCCTATGACCAGAATTTTGGGATGTCTAGATCCTTCGAGCAACATCTTGAGAACGAGCACCCACAAACGTACTGTTCATGTTGCCAGAGACTCTCCACACACTAGTGCTAAGCAACAACACGCCGCCGATTCTTTACAGCACTATGTCTGCCATACTTGCTCGCACAAGCCTGATTTAAACACTGAGAAAAAGCTAAATGAAGATTTAGAGCATTATGCTTGTGTTCCATTCCAGGGTGACCTGGAGGCACACATGAGGAGACGGGAACAAATCTGTGGCGCCTGGGCACCATGCATCTGCAGCATCTGAGGTTCAGGAAGGAATGAAATGGACATCAGTGGCTAGTCCATTTAATCATTATCCCCCATCCGGTATACTGATGAGAATGCAGAGCGGGCAGCTGACCATCGTCGGCCTCTCCTGTCCTTACATATCTCCTGAAATGGCATGCTCCCTCTTTAGCATCTGTCTCAGCCAGTTCTTGGAGCAAGGCACTAAACTGGGAAGAGTCATAGCGCTTGACGAGGCGCACAAGTACATGACAGACAATAACGAAGGACAGTCGTTCGCGGGATTACTCTTGTCAACCATCCGCCTGCAACGTCATTTGGGTGTGCGGGTACATCTCAACCCAAGAACCCCACGATATCTCCTCGTCTCCTAGATCTCTATATTATAGCCAGCATTCATCGCTTTACATCTCCCGATTGGCTGCAAGTACTCAGACGATACCTGGCAGGCGGGTCTGATGTCTTTGATGCAGGCGGGACAAGGGACTTCAGCCGCCCGGCATATCAGTCGCTTTCGCTGACATCCCTGGTCTCGCACATCATGGGATTGCGAACAGGCGAGGCGTTACTCTTTGCGCCAAGCGCTGTCGTGGATGCGGTACGACCACCTTCAGATTCTTCCATGCCCGAAAATAGCGCCAACTGGCAGGTTGTGACGATGAGGGACGGAGTAATAAAATACGGTGAGGCAGCGCATCACAGACGACGGAGGAAGAACATCATGGCATGATAGGGTTAATGCTGCCCGGAGGTCAAATCTAATAACATGTTCCGGGACATTTATGCATGCATGGTACGCCTTTTGCCTTAAGGCCACCAGGCCCGTGAAGCCCCTTACTGGGGTTTATTTGCCTTGCCTCATGGAAGCGCTGGCCACCATTGTTCAGGAATATCGGTGAAAGATAATACCTCACGCGGCCATTAGAGGGTGTGTCGGGTAGGGCGACATTTATAGAATGTGACTTGCAGCTAAGAAAATCGAAGGGCTTGCCATAGATCTGCATACTTTAGGGCTAGCAGAGAACACATCGACTCCTCTTCCTTCCCATTTCCTTGAAAGGGTTTATTATCAAATCGTTGAGATAGATTAGTAAGGCGATTATAATTCTGTCCCTGCCTAGACTTGTAAGATCGTTACCAAGCCCTGGTAATACCTCGTCTATTGAGTTCCTCCAGTCCGCCGTGCCGTCTATCGGCCAGGCGAAACTTCCGCCTCGCTTGGCAATCCAGTATCTTCGCGTCCGCTGAGTCGTTCACATCCACGAGTAAACGCATTCGAACTGCTGATCGAGGTCACGGGCATGTGCCGCCATACGTAATAGCCTGCTGGATAATGCCAGCTTGCAATCATCTTGGGCGTAGATCAGGACACGCGCTCTGACATGGTGAAAGAGATAAGGTTAGGTATTGAATAGGCCCTAATTCGTCATTCTACTACCAGTTGCTATTTCTACAGCAAGTATAAGTACACTACTGTTTGTAGAAGAGGCAAGACAATAGAGGAAAGTGAGGGGAAAAAGTAAAAGCAGTTTTAGAGGGAAGTATGGAAATAGATGCGATGCTTGTACGGGCGGCCTTTGGTGTAATTGAACGGATTACCAGCACGACTGCGTACAGTAGGGGGACAGGAGTGATCCTGGGCGGGATGGGCTATTCATGCAATGCTAGACAGTGAGAATTATTGAGAAATGGAATGCAAATCGTTGTTGTCATCAATTCATTAATAAACGCCCGTAAGAGAAGACCAGAAGGGGGAGTAATCTATGGCTCTTCTCTACTCGTTTTAAACCCAGCCACCTCGCTCACCATCGCCAATCCCTCCTTATCCGGCTTGCGCTTCCTCCTCCTTCCACGCTCAGGCTCATCCAGTGAGGTACCCGAGGTATCGTCATTGAGATCCTAGGACACAACACCACATGCATCCGGCGTATCCCCCAACCTTCGTGGTCATTCTCTTGGGGTCTGTTTCGTCGTGGTTTCTTTAGACTCTCGCTTCTCGTACTGGACGCGTCCTAGATACGATGGCACGTTTCCGAGCTCGCCTCTTCGATATCGTGTTTCAGCTCTTCCTGGTTCCAAACAAGAAGAGTCCGTTCTTGATTGGAGTCGAGGAAGTACTTGAATACCGAGGGTGCGAAAATGGTACAAGCAAAGCGGGCAAAGAGGAAGTCAACTGACGTTGATGGTGGCGGTAGGCAGAGGAGTCGGTTTTGCAAGAGACGGGGAAGGTCGCCAGATGGGGTCGAGTTGAAGACATGTGCCACGACATAGAGACCGGCCAAATTCTTAGTTGCGGTTCCACTACCTGGCCGTAGAGGCAAATCGTCCTGGGATAGGCCGGCAGTGGTGTGGTGAATGCCGGTTTCATCTCGCTGCTCGCCATTGTTTGAATCCATATGTGACCCTCCAGGCAATACTGCTGGATCCAGATGTTCTCTCGGAATAGTTGGTTTGGGTACAAAGGTATAGTGTCTCTCGTCAAACATCCTATGGATGTCGCACCTCAGAGACATTCCATTTGCCGGGCAGTTTATGTGGTTGTCGAGAATAGCGAGGTGCTTGAATACCTATCCGAGGATCAGCGAGTAACCGGGGAGGAAAGAAGCTTACTTACCGCTTCATCAGGTTGGCCCTGAACCAGTACTCCTGTTTAGATGGCACAAGGTGAGCCGTTTCCACCGCATCCCCATAGTTGCTTAGCGCGCAGTTGGTGTTCCTGTTCCTGCCCGTGCGGTTCGCTCTAAGTTGCTCCCGTAACCTTTCCCACAGCGACGGCAGATTGCCGTGAGGGAATCGCCAATCACTAAATCTTGGGATGACAGGATATCGGTCGTTGGCAGGGTCGTCAGATAGGCAAAAGTAATACCGTTCCCCGCGCAGGATACCATCAGCCAGCGGATCGACCTTGCACACACCATGCTGGCCAAGAGAGAAATAGCCGTCCCACTGGCTATTCGCGAGGATAGCACATTCTGTGAGGGCCGTACCGCAATCGCCCTTGCATCCGTCGTCGAACACGTTTAGCGACAGGAGTATGTTGAAGTCTGAGCAACCGCCCACCTCGGGATATCCCGGATGGCAAAAGAGAATTTCTCTCACTGAAGAGAAGTCACATAAACCACCAAGAAGAGTTGGCTCGTCAATCGCGTCCTATCTGGACGCCATGGCTGTAATGTGCCACATCCCCTTAGGGGCCGAAGGAGTGGTCGTTCAATTTCGGTGGGCGGGAAGTATATTTCTCTTGGCCACACAAAGCCGGGGCAATTGTTATCCCACGCTCAGTATACAATGAAGACAAACTCATCCCATCAATTGCTACATACTGACAATCTTTGTCACGTCAAAGCTGTGAGCGTCCTTCTCTTTCTTGTTCTCTTCGCTCAGCGTAGCAGCCCCAGGGAGAACATACCCTCGCTGATTAGCCACCAGCCTTACTCCGTTACACATCAAGTCCGTTGAATAATGAGTGTGGCCAAAGAACCAAACATTCACTCTATTCCACCCATCCTGACCCGCCAGATCGGTCGCGAAGGCGCACGTCCACGGATTCTCAGTATGCCCTGGCCGAGATGTGCCATGTACACTGGGCGCATGGTGTGTCGCTACTAGGAGTTGCCTCTTTTGCGACGGTACTTGTGCGACTTCCTTCCGAAGCCATGCAGCTTCCTGTGCATGGATCTCGTTATGGCCCTCAACACTCCACTTGTTTATTTTTTTAAAGTCGTTGACCTTGGATTGTACGACACTGTACGCTTCCTTGGGGATTGCTGACCAGAGCGTGCACCCTAGAATCGTCAGGGCAGAGTCGGGGTCGTCCCATCTTGCTCTGTGGAGGACGAGGAGTTTGCCGGCGATGGTTGGCTCTGCCTCGAGACGTCGCGATGTCTTCAATCCAGTCTCGTAGTCCAGACCATAGAACTCGTGATTTCCCAGTACCAAAAACACCTTCTTGTACCGGCAAACCTGCCTTTCAAGAAACTTTAGGTATCCATCATAATCAGCAAGCCGTCCAATATCGCCGCCCAAGAGAAGAAGTGGAGCAGTTGCCGGGAATGTGTAGGATAAATATTGTTGTGCGACCTCTAGATGGAGATCGGACAGCACTTGGACTTCGGCAGTCGATGAAAGATGCAGCAGCTTTCCAAGTGCCCGCAAACGCGCCCTCATCGGTAGAACCTTAAGGTACTCGGCGAGATTCTTGCGGTGGTCTATTATATGAGAAAACCCAATTCGCTGGCCAAAGGTTAGATGTAGATGCTCCTCTAATCTCATTATCGAGTAGCCTGGGTTGTGTCGCGTGTGTTTTGCTAGAGTGGTTGTCCTGGTGCCGCTGTGGCTTTTGATGTTCCCACTGATTATGCAATTAATGGGATGGAGCCCCTGACCATGTCACATGTGTCTTCCCAACCGCACCGACCTGGGTCACTTTCAAGCTGACAGAGCAGGCGATCACCATGAACTTAACATCGGCGCGCGCAGCAATCGTTATACTCAATCACCATGGCGTCCCAGTCTGCATTGTTGGAGAAATGGCTTTGAACTATTACAATGTTCCACGCGTACACCATGTGAGTATCCGTGTTTTGTAGGGCTTGTGCTACGACTGACCGCATCCAGGATCTGGAGATCTGTGTACCAGAATCCAGATCTATTGTCGCCACCAGTCTACTATGCTATACAGGACTCTTCGAGCCATTTCCGAGCGACAGCGAATCCAACAATTACACAGAGTACAAACGTGGCTTCCCACGCGTGCGGACGACGCTCTGGACCAAGCCGCCCCAAGCCATCACCATCTTCCCCGCCGCTCTCTTTGAC